>NC_053155.1:14071527-14112548 GCF_016835505.1 Polypterus senegalus | reverse complement strand
AAAAAACCTTTTGCAAAATGAAAATTGATTTAATAAATAATAATAAATAAATAAAAAAAAAAAAGTACCCTTGTGATGCCCCCTATCCCAACAGACAGGCAGGACACATTTTTGCCACACAGTTTATTCATTCAAAACATAGTCAGCACAAGCTCGTCACAGTCTTTTTCCTCCCAGTCCTTCTGCCTCCACTTCTCCTCAAAGGGGTTTGTCCATTTCCTCCTGACTCAGGCCCTTGACTCCTGGCGACTGGTCCCTTTTATAGGACCTCAAAAGACTCATAACCCGTGGCTGCTCAAAGCCAATACTGGACATTCTGTCAGCTGCTTCTTTTGTGTTTGGTTTCCCCTCTGTTAGTCAGAGGAGACACAGTCTTGAAAATACTCTCTCCCCTGTCCTTCCATCTCGGGTGCCCAGGTAAGGGCCCCGACGTCCGCCACCCCTATATTGAAGTGTTGACCGACACACTACACCAAGTCTTTTTCAAGTACAATACAATACAATACAATTTTTTTTGCAGCTCAAAATCACAAGAAGTGCTACAATGGCCTTTAACAGGTCCTCCCTTATGACAGGCCCCAGCCTTCAGTCCAGAGACAAGGGAAAAATTCCCAAAAGAACCCTTGGGGAAAAAAAATGGAAAAAACCCTTTGGGGAAGGCAGTTCAAAAGAAAGTCCCTTTCTAGGTAGGCAGGGCATGCAGTGGGTGTCAAAAGAAGGGTTCAATAAAATACAATACACAGAACAGAACAAATCCTCAATACAGTATAAAAATAAAATGAATAATGAAAAAAAAAGTACCTCACAGCTATAGAATGCTGGGTCTGGTTCTTTTCATGTGACTACAATCTCATCACGTTGATGGGGTTTTTTTCTCAAGGTACTTCAGCTTTTATTTTCAAATTCCAAAGGCAACATGATTAGTTTAAATGGTAAGTCTCAATTGGCCGGTCTGAACAAGTGTTACTGCCTTTTTTGACCAGGTCTTCAGATGGTGATGAGTGGTGACCTGTCTGGGGTTTGATCTTGTCTTAATCTTGTTTCTCACCTCACTATCAAGCAAGGGTTCCTCTTCTAGGTTATGTTTAAATTGCTTCTTTTCACCTTCTTGCTTTTTATTATTGTTCATTTTTTTTTAATGGTTTTTCCCCGATGTACCAGGTATTTTGTGAATGTCTCCCAAAAGGTGATGCCATCCATCACAGTTAAGAGCCACCTGTGCCTTATAAAATCACCCTAGGAGTTGAAGGATAGCACTTTTAACCTGGTGGTGCAGTGGTAATGCTGCTGCCTTGTAGTAAGAAGACCAGGGTTTGCGTCCTGGGTCCATGCATGGAGGTTTCATGTTCTCCCCCTGTCTGTGTGGGTTTTCTCCTGGTGATCAGTTTCATCCCTCAGTCCCAAAGGTTGTGTGGACTGATGATACTAAATTTGGGGATAGTGTGTTGTTGGGTGTATGTGTGTGTGTTCACCCTGTGATGGAATGGCACACCATCCAGGGTTTGCTCCTGCTTGCATCCTATGCTAGGCGGGGTATCTCAACTTTACCTCCATTAACCCCAAAAGTCCACAACCCTTTTCAGGAAATTTGAAATGTACTCTGGTAGAGTTTGGTGGGATTTGTGATTATTGTATTTCCTTAAGTTTAGCTTCTGATTCTCCTTTTTTTGATTCTTAACTTGGATATTGTGTGAATTACTGAGACTCATTTGCTTTGGATTGCCTGTTAGAAAAACCCTTCATAATTATTCTTTGCTTCCATGAACTACTGTGTTGCATTTTTTACTTTTGCCCCAATAAATACTTCTGTATAAGTTTTGATGTTGCCTTGCTCTGTACAGGCGGGTTGACAGTGACCCCCTCTCTTCGGGTGTTTTTTAGGACATTTCATGGGATATTATTTGAAAGTTGATTTTTTAAAACACATTTTGGCCGTTGTGTCCCAAAAGTCAGCCACTTTAGTGGAAGCTAGGCTGCCTTCTGATGCACCTCTTCAGGACAGGCTGGTGAGATTCAGACCTGCTTCTCTGGCCATTTTAAAAGGCATCACTCTATTTTGGGCCACTTTGTGAGATAATTCATAAATATGTTTTTAAAGTGAGTTTACCTAAGTATATTTTTAATTGTTCCCAAAGTATCTCTCTGGATGTGTATTTTTTCTTTCTGTTTCACAAGTATAGGGAAAGTATTGAAATCATCAAGATTCGATTTCAAGATTTTGATGAATCTCAACGTTTTAGACCTTGTGACTTTTTTTATATGAAGTACTGTATTAGAATACTGGTCATCCAAAAATTCGATGTCAAAATTTTGATGAATCTCGATGTTTTGAAAACAACAACAACATGTGCTATTTATATAGCACATTTTCATCTAAAAATAGCCAAAGTGCTTTCTGATCTCCTGACTTTCTGTATTGGAAGTATCGGAAGTATTGGAAACGTGCAAAGATTCGATGATTTTGATGAATCTAGACATTTTAGGCGTCCCGACTTTCGATACAAAGTATAGGAAAAGTATTGGAATAGTCCAAAGATTCAATGTCGAGATTTCGATGAATCAAAAGTTTTAGACCTCCCCGAGTCTAACAATACCATTGTTTGAATTATGTCTGTGTGCTGTCTGTATGTGTATGTATTAAACATGATAACTTGAGTATGCATTCACTTAGGTGAACCCAAATTTGTATACACATATTAGGTACAAAATATAGATTTATTTCAATTTTTTGGGGTATTCCATTAACTGTGGTGGTACTTTACCTTTTATTCATGTAGCTGCAGAGTCCAGTTTTTCAACTTTACTTTTAATAAGAATTGTTCAATATATTATTAATTTGACTTGATTTGTTTGAAGGTTCTTTAATGTACATAATATAAAAAAAAATCATTGTCTTGCGGTTTACTCTTCAAATGTCCACCCCCATATCGAGTATAGAAACATATGCTCTAGGGAGACCACTCCCGATTTGTATGAATTGCACCCCTACTGTTCATAAAATAGTAAATCTCATTTACCATATTAATACAAAGAAAATATAGCACTAGCAGAAAGATTCAATAAACTTGCTTTCTAATTCAATTTTAAACTCTCTTAAAAAATAAAACAGAAAAAAGCTAGCAGAAAAGCACTAATTGCCTTAGTGGGGGTCTTCAATGTTTTTTTTGTTTCTTGTTCTGGTCAGGATGAGACCTTGTTCTTGAGATAGATTCTGATGTCTTCAATTTATCTACGGCAGTTTCAGATTCAACCATTTTATTATATTTATGTCATAAGAAAATTAAATAAGTAAAACATATTCAAGAAATTACAAAACCTTCAATGACACGTCCTTGCTGTGCTTTGTTCCATGTATTCTATTGACATTAATGATAAATATACCAGTAAAACACAGCATTATCATCTCACTGAGCATTAAACATCAAATAAATCTGAAGTCTACTAAGTGTGGCATATTTTTGTGTTTTAAAAAGTTTCTGGATGCTGCTTCTTATCTCCTTGTTTCTGAGCTGTATATTATGGGGTTGAACATTGGCGGCCGATATTGCTACAATGATCATGGCGTTGTTCTCTTGATGGACAAACTTCCCCCGATTCCAGTTAACATAGTGGAATTAAAAAATGGAATATGGATGTCCCCCCACCAGCAGGTGGTGGTTACCGTTTTAAATGTCTTCCTTTTTCCATCAGTAGATGGGATCTTCAGAGCAGCATAAGCAATCATTGCATAGGAAAGTAAAATAAATGCAAATGGACAAATACCAAACACAAAGGCAGCTGACAAAATGACAAAGTACTTAGGATTTTCATTGCAGGCTATTTTAACTAGTGATATATCTCCAAAAACAATAGTTTATAGTATTAGTGCCAAAAAATAAAAGCTCAGTGATAAGATTAAATCTGTTAAAACAAAGCAGCTGGAACAATTTTTAAAGAATAGGCCAGCAACCATGATGGTTCTTTTTGTAATAATTGTAGAATACCGTAGAGGATGGACAACTGCTACATAGCGGGTCACGCCATTAAAGCCAAGAGATAGGATTGCCCCTAAGTATAACACTAAAAACATCTGAAGCAAACAAGCTCCATAGGGAATAGCTGCCCAGCCTGAAAGAATGGCGATTAGCTGGGGAATGATATTTGTGCTGCCAATTGGTCAAATTTCCGCTAAAGCTGCAATGCCAACAAACATGGGCTTCTGCAACTGAGGGAAATTTATTGCTATGACCAAAATGACGGGAAAATTTCCCCAAACAGAGTCACCAAGTGACATAATGAGGATAACAACTGCATAAACTTTTCTTCTGGGAGTCCACTGTACAAGCAGGACAAACTCGGACACAGATGTTGAGGTTTGGTTCATGCTTGGGATGTCTCTTCACTGAAAGAAACACAGACAGACAGGCGCTTGGTTTATGGAGGGTTTTCTGCAGAATAGACTTTAGCAACCCTAAATAACTACACTGTACAGTAGTAGGCAGTACCTGATCAGTGGAATTTCAGGAGATTTGTGTCTCGTAGACAAGACAGAGCACCCTTTGGCTCCGTCTGCACTCACAATACTAAAGAGGACAAATGAAAAGGTATTTAATTGAACAGAGACACAAGGACAATACAAATTAAACAAAAACAGAGCAAACCAAGGCTGCCTCCCTCATAAATCATTCTGCCTTTCTGTCTGGTGCTGTGGCTTCACTTTCTCACCTGCCATGTTACCACCATTCTCTCTCTTTATCTCTCATTTCTTATACAACTCTACACCAATGAGGTTTGTGTCTCAAATTATTTCCACACATTACACTCAAAAGTGCTGCACTGACGTCATTTAATCCTCACCCCGGAATTAAATCCATCAAACCCTAAAACCAGTTCCATTCTTCAGGTGCACTAGTCTGAAACCCCTCCCGTCTCTCAGTGGTCCTTTTCCAATCTTCTATTTGGAAAAAGGGACAAATAACCTGTCTAGTTGTTTTCCAAGGCAGTTTCTCAATTCCCTTGCTCCCAATTCCTCCTTCCCTCCTCCTCCTCTTCCTCCTCCTGCCTGTGACTTGCAGTCTATTTGGCTTAGGATTCTCAATTGTCCGTTAATTCTGTCCTTGAAATGAAAAGATTTATAACTGTTGAAACTGCCCACACCTTCACACTGTATTAAATATGGTATGTGCCAGTAAACAAAGCATTTGAAAGACCAGGTTGGCGCTACGGAATGGTCACTGAAGTGGACTGGCAGTCTAATCACAGATGAGGTGGAACCAGCTGTCTCAGGGACAGTAACCACCAAAAATCTAAGGCTGTGCACTGCTTGAAGCTGAAGTACAAAGGGACAGACTGAGAAGCTGCATTGCTGGAGGAACCACACACCTACACACAAACACAGTCACAAAGGCGGCGGGGCACGGGTTTGTATGCAGATGAGTTGTGAAAAAAATGAGCACCATAGTATGACAGCATGCCAGAAACAGATACACAAGGGAAGGTTTATCCTTTTACCCATTCAAAGTGGCCCAAATTTCCCTAAAAACACCACATCCATCCATTATCAACCAGCTAAACCTAACTACTGGGTCACTGGGGTCTGTGGACCAATAACAAACACAGGGCACAAGGCAGGAAACAAACCCCCGGGCAGGGTGCCCCCCAAAAGACACTCAAACAGTCTTAATAAGTCCAGTTTCTCCCAAATTCTTAAAATAAACATTTGAAAGGAGATATAATTCATTTCTGGATTCTTCATGGGAGAAAGGATAAAAAAAAAACCAAAATTTTTTAGATATTCTTGATTTTCATTTTTTTTTGGGTCTTTTACCTGCTTATATAAAAATATCCTCCCAAAAAAACTCTTACTCAAACACTGTCTTTTTTTTAGTTATAAAAATATTTTTGGTTTACTTGTGAACACTTGTCTCCCCTTTGTCGCCTCAAACAGAAAAGAAAGGATATTTTTTTTCCCTTTTCTAATTTATTAACTCAGCTCTAAAATTAACAAATGTTTTTCTAGTTCTGGGACCTCCTCTTAAACATGGACAAAGATACCCCAAAGGCATAGCAAAAAAAATTAAAAAACAGTTCTAAGGGTTAGATATTATGCAGATGTTAACAGGATAGAAAAGGGAAAAAGCCCCTTTCCCAAAATGGAGCTGGCTTTTCTCAGGCTCCACCCCTTTGGCTGCCCTTGAACCCAGGCATACATCATGACCAGAATGACCCCAAAAAATTAGGACACACAAATGAAAAGGGTGGTGCAAAGGTTCGTGTTTTATGTCTGTAGCACTATGTTGTCCGTGTTAGCCATTTAAAAATTGGGAATCAAGTAAAAGACCTTTTACTGGCAACTAAAAGATTACAGTAAAGAAAGCTTTTAGGGGGTCAGGCACCTTCTTCACAAAAATGTAATACAGAAACGAAAACCCTGTGTTTATATGCCCGGACAGAACAGCTTGGGAAAATTTAAAAGGCGTCTTAGATGTTAAAATGAATAGACCTCTTCAGGCTAAAGTTCATTTTTGCATGAGGGGAACGATTCTAGTCAAGTTTATTGATAAGACTTGTTGGACAAAAATTTCCCGTGTCTGGTTTGTCTGCAGAATGGGCCCCGGGTTTTGGCGCCAAATTTTTCTTTTAATTAACCCCAAAAAAAAGGAATTTGACCTCTCGACCCTTTTTTCAAACCAAAAATGCAACAATATAGTTTACAAATTCGTTCAATATTAACAGTTTAATGTTTGGGATTCAGTCAGAGTGCGGGTGCAATATGCAACAGATACCTGACAAAATGGTTTTGGTACGTAAGTGCAAACTGAACTGCTATACTCCCGTGAGCACAAAGTCATGAATGGAAGTCTAAAGTAAGCCCCTGGGCGGGGTTTGGTTTGCTGAGTTTGTGCAAAACCCTTTTTTTTATTTGTACTTGCCATTTTTTTTTTTATACTACCTGGGGCAAGCCTTTGCGATAAAAGGGCTCTTAGATACCATGGTTTCCCTGGCACTTCAATCAATCATTTCATCCGTTTTTATTAGCGGCTCCTCATCATTTTCGTTTTTTGACATGCTGCGCCTCCGTTGTTTTGTCAGTGGCTAAGCAAGTTTCTCTCTCCTCCAGAGGTTTTTCTTTTTGCCAATTTGCTCACCAAAACCGTGTTTTAAAGCGGCGGCCCGTTTTCCCTTTTGGCGAAAAATTGCTTTCCTTAAACTTCTGCTGGCCCCGCACTTCAGGCCAGACAGACACACACACCCCCTTCCATCGTAGGCTTTTTATTTTATATGAAGAAACATTTCACTTGGGCATCTCTTTTTTCATGGGAGAAGGTTGAATAATAAAATTTCAATATGCAGTACTTACTATTTTTTTCCATATGAAAAATGATAAGCACAGAAATGTAAAAAGCTTTTTAAAAAACCCTTACAAGGACTGATTGCCCAACAAAAAAACAATACTTGGGGTTTTCTTATTAAAAGTTCTTTTAAAAGGGGGCAGTTAGAGTTTATACTGATGGTGCTGTATTACAAGAAGCCGTCGAAAAAAGAATAACTGAAGTAATGGTTTGACTTGTATACTCAAGTAGCCCCAAAATTAAAGAAAGAAGAAATTTACGGAAAACCTCAACACTTTGGTAATCACCCCTCAGTCCTGCCCTTGACATCCCCCACAGCACTGTTACACCCCCTATTTTTCTGGGTTAATTTAAAATCCACAAAAGTATTCTCTTACCAAATGGGTTTCTTTCAAGTTTTTCCCCCAAAAGAGTAAAATTTGATATGTCATCAAGTTTTTTTAAAAGGTTAGACATCACTTTAAAACCACAACAGCAAAAGAATTCAGCCTTAAACAGAAACTTTGTACAAATAATGACACAATTTCATTCCCAAATATTTATGGCACTTCACCCTTCATAAATCTACCCTTTAATCTTTTAAATTTGATTTATTTATAAAAGAAAAAACTTATATAAAAGACTTTTAAAGGGGTTGGGATGCAGCATTATTTGAACAGATCATTTTTCCTTTTAGACCCTTGAACCAGCGGCTTTAAGGCTACACCCTAAATTCTGAACATTGTGGTGGGTTCGTCAGAAAAAAAACCGGCCCTTAGTTAATATCTGTTTTAAAAATTACTAGCTTTTAAGTCTGTGCTGTTAAAACCCCCCTAGAACCCGTGGATTTTGGCACTTCAATAAATAATAAATTGATTCTGCATTAGCACCCTAAGGGGGGTTTTTCTTTTTCTGGGGTTTTTTGCTTTCCCGATGTGCTCCTTTGCTCATTTTCTTAGTTTTAAGGAGTTTCTTTTTCCGGTAAGTCACTTTCTTTGAGCTTCATGCTGTAGCCCCCCACACTTACCATGCCTGACAGACAGACACCCCTTCCATCGTAGATGTTAATATGGGGGACCGGGAATTTACTGCTATATTTTACATTTTTAATTTTTTCCCTTTTTTTGTTGCTAAAATGTAAGATTTCAAAACCCAAACCCCATAAAAATCAAAATGAAAATAAAATAATGCAAAAAACTTGTATTACTTGGCAAAATTTTCCCACATTAAATTGCCCAATTGACCTCTAAAAAAAATAAATAAAAATTTTCCTTCAGTTTGCCCATTCCATCCATCCATTCATCCTTTTCCCGGCTTATCCGGGGGTTTGGGCCCGCGGGGGGCAGCAGCAAGCAGGGGGCCCAGCCTTCCCCTCCCCGGGCCCTTCATCAGCTTTTCCCGGGGGAGAATCCCAAAGCGTTCCCGGGCCCAAACCGGAGCCATAGTCCCCCCAAAGCGTGTCCTGGGTCTTCCCCAGGGCCTCCTCCTGGTTGGGCGTGCCTGGAACACCTCACCAGGGAGGCGTCCGGGGGCACCCTGATCAGATGCCCGAGCCACCTCATCTGAACCCTCTCGTTGCGGAGGAGCAGCGGTTCTACTCGGGAACCCCCTCCCGGATGACTGAGCTTCTCCCTTATCTTTGGAAAGCCCAGACACCCTGCGGGGGCTCATTTAAACCCTTGTATTTGCGATCTTTTTTTTTTCGGTCACTCCCCCATAGCTCCCCATAGGTGAGGGTAGGAGCGTAGATAAACGGAAAATTGTGAGCTTTCCCCCTTACCCCCAAGCTCCTTTTCACCCCGACAAAACCCGATGCAGAGCCGCATCATTGCAGATGCCCCGGTCCCCCTTCGATCTCCCCCATTCTTCCCCCCTTTTCGTGAACAAGCCCCCGAGATATTGGTTTCCTCCATTTGGGGGCAGGATCTCCCCCAACCCTGAGGGGGACTCCCCCCTTTTTCGGCTGGGGACCATGCTTTCAGTTTTGGGAAAGGTTTTGATTTCATCCCAGCCCTTCACACTAAATTTAAAACCCGATAAATGAGAGCTGAAGATCCGGGGCCTGATGGGCAAACAGGACAACATCATCTGAAAAAAGCAGTGCCCCTTCTAAAGTCCCCCAAAACCCGGCCCCCTTTCCCAACCCCCTGGCTCGCCCTGAAATTCTGTCCAAAAAAGTTATGAACAGAATGGTGAAAAAAGGAAAACCCCGGGGAGCCCAACTCTCCCCAAAAGCGGGCTCGACTTACTCCCCGGCAATCCCGGATCAAGCTCGGCCCCGGGGTTGTACAGAGAGCGAACTGCTCTTATCATGGGGCCCGGTCCCATACCCCCGGGAACCCCCCCAGGGTTTCCCCCAAAGGGACATTGAATCCTTTTCCAAGTCCACAAAACACATTAAACCCGGGGGGGGCCACCCCCTGCACCCCCCGGGGGCTTTTTAAGGGGTGAAGGACGTCCACTTTTCCCGCGACCGGGCCCCGAAAACCACACTGTTCCCCCTGAATCCGGGAAAAACTACCCGGGGGACCCTCCTCCCCAAAACCCCCCGAATAGATTTTTCCGGGGAGGCTGAGGTGTAATCTCTTTTATAGTTGGAACACACACCCCGGCCCCGTTTTTAAAAGGGGGAAACCACCCGGTCTGCCTCAGGGCACTGTCCCGATGTCCATGCGTGTTGCAGGGGCGTTTAAGGGAACAGCCCACAACACCCAGACCCTTAAGGAACTCGGGCGTATCCCATCCCCCCGGGGCCCCTGCCCCCAAAGGGTTTTGACCACCTCGGGGGACTTCAGCCCCAGTGGGGGGAGGCCCACCTCAAGTCCCCAGGCTCTGCTTCCCCCTTAAGGCATGTTAGTGGGATTGAGGAGGTTTTTAATCCTCCCCCCCGACCCCCGTTCGAGTCGGGGGCAGCGCACCACCCCCACCATACCCGGGTTGACCTGCACTGTTTCCCCCCTCCTGGGGGCGGACGGTGGCCCCAAAAATCCCCGGCGTCCAGTGGTTCTCCATGGCCTCTCCAAACTCCTCCCATGCCCGATTTTTTGCCTCAGCAACAAGGGAGCGTGCCGGGCTGCGGTCCTTTCAGCTCCCGCCAGAGCCCCCGGGGAAAAAGGTCCTATAGGACTCCTTTTTTTAGCACCCCGGCACCCCTTTTCCGGTGCCCAAGGGGTTCGGGGTTCCCCCCCCGGCAGGCCCCGGGCCCCCTTCCCGGCCCACGGCCCCCGGTCAGCCGCCTCAACAATAGGGGCGGGAACAGGGCCCCCTTGGGACTAAAATGTCCCCCACCTCCCCCGGGGCGTGGTTGAAGTTCCGGGGTGGGAGTTGAAGTTTACTTCTGACAGGGGATTTCTGCCAGCCTTTCCCCAGCAGACCCTCCCTTTTGGGCCTACCAGGTCTGACGACATCTTCCCCCACCATCAAACCCCTTTCCCCCCCGGTGGTGATCAGTTGAAAACTCCGCCCCTCTCTTCCCCCAGTGCCCAAGACATATGGCCCCCAAGTCCGGCGACGCCCCCAAAAATTCGACCCACCCCGGGGCCTAGGGTGTCCTGGTGCCAAGTGCCCCCAAGGGAACACCCTTTGCGGGGGGTTTCCTGGGGGAACAGAAGCCCAAAAACAAAACCCCGCTCAGGTTCAGATGGGGGCCATTCCTCCCAATCCCCCCTTGGGGTCTCACTTTTCTTTCCCCACGTAATTAAAGTCTCCCAGAAAAACGGGGGAATTCCCAAAAGGTAGGGCCCTCTAAACCCCCAGAGACCCAAAAGGGTGGATCTCCAAACTGCTGTTGGCAAAACCCAAAAACCAACAGTCAGGCCCCTTCCCCGACACCAAAGCGGGGGGAGGCCAAAATCTGTCCACGGGGGTAAACCCCAATGAAAGGCTCCAGTGGGGGCAAAAAGGGTATGCCCCCCCCTGCCGGGCCCTCTCCCCGAGGGGCTTGTGGTAGAAAGTCTGGCCCCTCCCCAAGGGGGGGTTGGTTCCCAGAGTCCAAGCTGTCGTCGGGGTGAGTCCGTCTATATCTCCCAAACCTCTGGAAGCCTTCCCCCGGGCCCCCTTTCCCCTTCAGAGGTAAATTCCCCGTCCCAAGGCCAGTTTCTGTGGCGGGGGGATCAGGCCCCCCAAGGTCCCTTTTTCCGGACCCCCCAACTCACCCTGCCCCCCAACCTCCTTGGCCCCCCAAGGGAGTGAGCCCATGGGGAGTATGTTCCCCTTCGCCTTAGCTCTTCATGCTCTAGTGATTTGTCTTAGACTTTGAACAGTTATAATGTTATATTGGGAAAATGCATTATTTAATCATATCAACCCCAGATTTCCCCCCTTTTACTTGCAGGGTAACACTAAGGAATTTTATTAGCAAACTTTTCAAAACAAATTTTTAATTAAAGTTCCTCCAAATTTATAGAGTAGGCCATCAGCTCTCATTGGGAAAGCATGAAGTCCCCATGGGGGAAATTTCTGTCTGCTTCTTTTTTTCCTGTTCCCTATGAGGCTCCATTGCACTTTCAACCGGAGGTCTCCTGTCACCTGCTTTGGCCCACCAGGCACTCCTCAGCTTTTTTTTCCCCTTTGTGCACTGCCCTGCCCAAGTTTTTTTTTCCTAGATTAGATGGGCAGTAAACAAAGTGACCAAAAGGGAAATTTGGGAAAAAATTTTTGGAGCTTGAATATTTGTTAAATTATCACCCAATAGAAACCTTGATTTAATCTTGTCCCACAGTTAAAAATTTTAAATAAACAATTCAGATTTTTGGGGTTTTATTTAAGATTTTTTATTTAAGGAGATTTGCATACATTTAGGGCATACAACTTTTTTTCCCCCCATGACTCCCATTTCAGAGCCCCAAAATTTTTTTAACATACACATCCCAGGTGCTAAAATTCTTTTTTAAATTTTTTGGGCTTTTCCCCATTAACTGTGAGTGGTACTTTACCTTTTATTCATGTAGCTGCGGGGTCCATTTTTTTCCTTTATTTTTTAAAAAAAATTTTCAATACATTATTAATTTGACTTGATTTTTTCTTTTGGGTTCTTTAATGTACATAATAAAAAAAACAAAATCATTGTCTTGCGGTTTACTCTTCAAATGCCCACCCCCATATCTGGTATCGAGAACATTATGCTCTAGGGAGACCACTCGATTTGTAGGGTTGCAGCCCTACTGTTCTAAAATAGTAAATCTCATTTACCATATTAATACAAAGAAAATATAGCCCCTGGCAGAAAATTCCAATAAACCCGTTTTCTAATTAAATTTTTAAACTCTCTTAAAAAAAAAAAAACAGAAGAAAGCTAGCAGAAGGAAATAATGCCTTAGGGGGGGTCCTTCAATGTTTGTCTGTTTCTTGTTCTGGTCAGGATGAGACCTTGTTCTTGAGATAGATTCTGATGTCCTCAATTTATCTCAAAAAGGTTTTGTTCAACCATTTTATTATATTTACCATGGAACATTAAATAAGAAAAAACATATTCAAGAAAAAAACCTTAAATGACGGTCCTTCCCAAAAACTTTGTTCCATGTATTCTATTGACATTAATGATAAATATCCCCGTAAAAACACAGCATTATCATCTCACGGGAGTTAAACATCCAATAAATCTGAAGTCTACTGAATGTGTGGCATATTTTGTTTTTTTAAAAAGTTTCTGGATGCTGCTTTTTCCCCTTGTTTCTGGGGCTGTATATTTAGGGTTGAACATTGGGGCCGTTTGCTACAATGACCCATGGCGTTGTTCTTTAGATGGACAGCTTCATGTTTTAATTAAAATAGTGGAGATTAAAAGTGGAATATTGGATAGCCCCACCCCAGCAGGTGGGTGGTTTACCCGTTTTAAATGTTTCCTTTTTCCCAAAAAAGTAGATGGGATCTTCAGAAACATAAGCAATCATTGCATAGGAAAGTAAAAATAAATCAAATGGACAAATACCAAACCCAAAGGAACCCGGCTGACAAAATCCCAAAGTATTTAAAGGTTTTTCATTGCGGGGCTATTTTAACAAATTTTTTATCCCCACAAAAAACAATAGTTTATGTTTTTCAAAATGAAAGCCCCTTGATAAAGATTAAATCTGTTAAAACAAAAGAGCTGGAACAATTTTTTAAGAACAGGCCAAACCATGATGGTTTTCTTTTTGTAAAAATTGTAGAATACCCAAAGAGGATGGACAACTGTTTCCAAAGGGGGTCTCCCAAAAGCCAAGAGAAAAGGTTGTCCCCCCACCAAAGGTATAACACTAAAAACATCTGGAAAAAACCCCCATGGGGAATAGCTCCCCGGTTTGAAAGAATGGCGATTAGCGGGGGAATGATATTTGTGCTGCCAATTGGGTAAATTACCGCTAAACCCAATGCCAACAAACATGGGCTTCTGCCTGAAATTTGCTATGCCCAAAAATGACCGGGAAATTTTCCCAAGCAAGTCCCCAAAGTAACCAAAATTTGAGGATAACAACTGAACTTTTTTTCCCAAATTTAAACCGGGCCCAAAGAAAGGACAAACCCCGGACACAGATGTTGGGGGTTTTTGGTTCATGCTTGGCATGTCTCTTCACTGAAAAAACACAGACAGACAGGCGGCGGGTTTTTAAGGTTATCTGAAAGAATAGACTTTAGCAACCCTAAAAAAAGCATTTTACAGTAGTGGGAGTACCTGATCAGGGGAAATTTTCCCAGGAATTTGTGTCTCGTAAAACAAGACAGAGCACCCTTGTAGCCCCCGTCCATCACAATACTAAAGGGAAAAAATGAAAAGGTATTTTTGAACAAAACCCAAAGGACAATACAAATTAAACAGAACAGAAACCCAACCCCCCCTTAAAAAATTCTGCCTTTCTGTCTGGTGCTGTGGCTTCCCCACTTGCTCACCTGCCATGTTACCACCATTCTCTCTTTTATCTCCCTTTTTACTTATACAACTCTACCACCAATGAGTTTTTTCCCTCAAATTTTTTCCCCACACATTAAACTAAAAGGGTGCTTTTCCCCAACGTCATTTTAAATCCTCCCCGGGGTTAAAACCCATCCCCCAAAAAACCATTTTCCATTCTTCGGGGTGCACTAGCCCGGAAACTCTCCCCTCTCTCCAGTGGCCCTTTTTCCAATTTTCCCTATTTGGAAAAGGCAAAAATAACCCCTTCTAGTTGGTGCCCAAGGCAATTTTTCTTCAATTCCCTTGCTCAAATTTCCCCTCCTTCCCCTCCTCCCCCCCCCTTTTCCCCTCCTGCCTGTGACTTGCAGTCTATTTGGCTTAGGATTCTCAATTGTCCTTAATTCTGCCCTTGAAATGAAAAGATTTAAAAAACTGTTGGAATTTTCCCCCACACTGTATTAAATATGGTATGTCCCAAATAAACAAAGCATTTGGGACCGGGTTGGCGTTTCCGCGGAATGGTCACTAAGTGGACTGGCAGTCTAATCACAGATGAGGTGGAACCAGCTTTTCTCGGGGACAGTAACCCCCAAAAAAATCTAAAGGCTGTGCACTGCTTAAAGGGTACAAGGGGACAGACTGAAAGCTGCATTGCTGGAGGGAACCACCCCCATACCAAAACACAGTCAAAAAGGGGCGAGGGGGGCCTTTTTGGGTATGCAGATGAGTTGTAAAAGAAAATAAAGCACCTTTGGTATGACAGCTAGAAAAAATTTAACTGAGGAAGGTTTATCCTTTCCCTACCCTTAAAAAAGGACCAAAATTCCTACAAAACACTCACATCCACCCATTATCCAACCAGTTTGCGTAACTAGGGGTTCCCGGAGGTCTGCTGGGAGCCAATCCCAAACACGGGGCCCGGGCAAAAACAAACCCCGGGGCGGGGTCCCGCCCACCCCCGGAACCCCAAAGCAGTACTTTAATAAAATCAATCAATCAACCCAATAAACATTTATTTATATAGCACAGAAGTCACTAACGAAGGGACCTCGGCCCCACCCGGCCCCCCAAAAGCTGTCTCATAAAAAAACCAAACACAGCCAAAAAAAAAGGGTTATCTTTTTAAACATGATGGAAATTTAATTTTTTTTACCGCCCGCAGTTTTTGTAATTTTTCCCCGGTAATGGTGAGGAAATACACAGTATCAGCTAAGCCATTTTCCTTGATACCTCTCATCCAATCAAGTCTCTTTGGTTCAAATTGGTAAACGTTGTTTCTGAATCCATGTCCCCAAACAGGGGGAGGGTTTTTTTTCCAGAAGGGCGAAAAGAAAAAAGATAGTGAAAGCGTGTGTTAGAAGGTCGGGGAACGGCGTTCAAAAAGGAAATGTGGGGGAAAAAAATAAAAAACTACTGGGGAGATACTGTGAGACTGTGCTGGATAAAGAAGAAAGTAAAGGCCAAAAGGGACGAAATATCCAAAACCAAGTAAGCTCTCTAAAAAAAAGGAAAGTGGACAGCGAAAATAGGGTATTTAATCCGGGAATAAAAAAAACTCATTTCTGTTCATACTTCCCACTGGAAACCCCTAAACCTGTGTTTAATTATGTTAAAAAGGGGTGTGGAAGGAATATAAGGGGGGAAAAAAATGGGCATTTAACACTAAAATTCCAAACCCTAAAAAAAAATTTGAATTCCGCCCCACCTTAAACTGTTTCTTAAATCTTTTTACCTTTTTCCCCACCCCCTTTGTTTTTCTTGTGCTGATAAAAAAACTGGGGCAGCCATTATTCCATCACCCCCCCAAATTTGACGTGCACGAACTTCTCCCAACCCCTTCCCTTTAAATTGGTACCCGGGGTGAAATTGGAGTTTTGAAGTGGAAATAATAAACCGTTTTTTTGGAACGCTTTCCATGTCTTTTCCCCAGTTTCTACAGAAATCTGTGTCAACACATTTTTAAAAAAACTTTTTTATATTCTAAGTAGTAGATGAAAAAATGGGGCATAAACTATATAATTTTGAAGCCTGAAGTCCTAATAGAAAAGAAACTTTTTCACAAAATAACAAAATTTTAAACTTTATTAAAAAATATAACTGCGGGAAACAAAACCCGCAACAAAACATTGACACCAGTTTATTGTAACTGCCTCTGTGGTTCAATAGATTTTAGCCCCCAAAAATCAAAAGGGGGGAAAGATCCTACCCCTCCTTTTTTGGAAGTAAACTGTCTTAGTCTTCTTTTTTAGAATAAAAGCATCATTTGTTTTGGGGGGCTGAAAAGCCAGTGAAATTTTATGATCCTTGAAAAGGGTTAATTTTTTTTTTATTCACTTTCATTCTCTCAGTCATTCCCAGAATCAATCCATAAAACCCCATCTGCCCTTTTCTTTTTAAAAACGGCGCTATAGCTCTGCAGTGTACCCACGATGCATACAAACGCCAAACCAAACTCCCCTCCCGGGTTCTGACAAAAAACGTGGGGGGTTTCAAGGTAAAAAAAATTTTTTGTTTTTCTTTTTTTTTCCCATTTTTTATTGGGTGTTCCTGCCAGTCCCGCATGTTGCTGTATGCTGTTTTTTTTTGTACTCCGTGACATGCAGAGGAAAGAATGGTAAAGACCATTTACTTGGCTAAAATAAATCATCAGACACTCCCCATCTCCCGTTTTTTAAAAACCGGGGAATTTTTAATTTTTGGTGAAAAAGTATAAAAAAAGGACTTTTATTCAAGTGCATTTTTTTCCATACCCCCCCTGTAAACAATCTACCCCTTCTCTTTTATGTTGTGGTTTCTATTACACACCTGAAAGAAAAGAACAATATTGTGAAAATTCGCACTAATGCAATATTATTTGAAAACAAAAAAAGCGCCCAGATGGTGGGGGTTTATGCGGAAACTAAAATTTTTTGATCCGGGACCTTCCCCAGGGAAAAAAGTACAGTGTCAGGGGGAAATTTCAGTGTAATAAAACCATACCCGGGGGGTTTTTTTTTGCCAAAATTGCGTGTTCGTAAAATTGGGAAGGACGGTTCCTTTGGGGTTGTCGGAACTGTTAATATTTGAATGTGAGGGTTTTTTTAATTTGGGTAAAAATCGATTTTAACCCCAAATTGGTCGGCTGTGGTATCAAAAAACCCTACTGTAACGGTTTTTTTCGGTTTTGGTTTTTGAAAAAAAGTGCATTTGTTTTTTTTAAATGAAGTGTCTCGTGCATTTTTTAGGGTTCCCGGTGTTTTTTTTGGGGTTTTCCCCTTTTGGAGCAGTAAAAAAAGTTTAAAAAGTTAACAAAAAACGGGCAGAGGGGGGAGTGTCTGATGTTTTGCATATGGCGCCGAATTTGCCTTTCTATTCTCTCCTCTGCGTGCCCTGGAGTACAAAAGAAACGGGAATACGGGCCCGGCTATGGCTCTGTGCCCGTGCATATAACCCCCCACCGGTTCTGACCCAACCGGGGCCAAACTCCCTTTCCCCAAAATCTCACGTCACTTGATTTTTTTTTTATTCAGTTTTTGAGTGTTCCTGCCAGTCCCGCATTTTGCTGTATGCGGAAAATTTTTCCTGTATTGTCTCTTTTTTTGGGTGAAATGGGAAACGATAGGGAAGTGTGTCATTGTTTCTTACGGGAAAAAGGCGATGGAAAAAGTGCACTTGAATAAAGTCCCACTTTTTTATACTTTTACCCAACATATTTTTCCTGTTTTTTGAACAACCGGGGCTTTGGGGGTGTCTGTTCTATAACCCTGAAGTTACTGGTCTTTCCCAAATTCTTTCCTCTCATGTCCGGAGTTCCCAAAAAACCGCATTCAGCAACATCCGGGGGACTGGCAGGAACCTCAAAAAAAACTGAATAAAAAAAAAAGCAAGGGCGGTGAGATCGAAAAAGGGGCTTCCCGGCGTTTGGGGTTAAAAAGGGGAATTGGGGAGTTTGGTTTGGGGTTAAAAATCGTGTTACACTGCAAACTATAAGCGCGTCTTTGGGTGAAAACAACCGTGCCGGGGGGTTGTATGGATTGATTCGGGGGCCGAAAAATGAAAAGTGAATAAAAAAAAAACCCCAACCTTTACAAGGATCATAAATTGCTTTTTTTCAGCCTGAAATAAAATGTTTTTTTCCTAAAACAGTAAGACTAAGAGCAGTTTACTTCTCAAAAGGGAAGGGGTCAGGGATGAACCCCCGCCCCCTTGTTTCCCCCAAGGGGGGGAAAGTCTTTTCCAAAGGGGCGGTTACAATTTGGTCCTTGTATTTGTAAAAGGGGCTTTTTTTTTCTGAAAGTTATATTTTTGAAAAAAAGCCAAAATTTTTTTGGGGAAATTTTTCTTTGCTATTTGGTTTCAGGCTTCATACATTATAAAAATTTTAAAATTTTGCCCATCTACCACTAAAAATATAAAAAACGTTTCTTTTTTAGCAATGTTTTGGGCCGGGGGGTTCTGAAACTGAACAGACAAAAACGTGTTTCCCAAAAATTTTTTTTCCTCAAAACCATTTCCCAACTCCCGGGAAAACCAAATTAAAGGCGGGGAAAACCTTTTACGTTCTAAATTGTTTTGGGGGTTGGGGCCGGCACCCGAGCTTTTTTTACCCAAAAAAGAAGACAAAGGGCTGGCGGAGAGGTGTGAAGAGATTTAAGCGGTTTTGGGGGGACGGGGTTTTTTGGTAGGCCTTAAATTCTGGTTTTAAAACCCTGTTACATTGAAAAGATGTGTTGAGATTTGTTATCTGTGAAATTTTTGGGGACTTAGTCAAAATGTGAAAAAGAAAAAGGGGAAAAGTTAAGCTTTTTTCCCTTTCCTTTTTTTTCTTCGGGGTTTGCTTTTTTTAAGCATGCACAGTTTCTAATTTATTTTTTTTCTTATTTTGAATGCAGCCCTACTTTTTTTTATTAAATTAAAGAAGAAATTATCATGAAAAGGGGAAAAAAATACATATTTGCAGTCATTTCATAAATGTTCAGTTCTGTGTTTGAAATAAATATTGTCAAAAAGGGTTATGAATTGGCCCAAAAAAAATTTGGTTTGAAAAACAGTTTAAATTTCATGCAGATGTTGATACAACTACTAGGCTACTTAAATAGACATGATACTAAATAGTTAGGAAAAATGATCTTCAGGGTTTTTTAAAAAATTTTCTCTGACTGGACCTCGATGGGTTTTGGGTTAAAACCCCCGATATAGCACATTTTCATACAAAAAAAGTAGGGTCAAAAATGCTTTTCAAAATGAATGAAAAAAAGAAGACACAATAAAAATAAACATAAGTCAACATTAATTAACATAGAATAAGAGTAAGGTCCGATGGCCGGGTGGACAGAAAAAAAAAAAATCCAAAAGGGTGGGGAAAAAAAAAAACGAGGGGTTCCAGACCAAGAGACTGCCCAGTCCCTCCCGGGCAATCTACCTAACATAAATGAAACAGTCCTCTTTGTACTTTTTAATTGGATTCTTTAGGAGAAAAAGGGAAAAAAAAAACCCAAAAAATTTTAGATATTCTTGGGGTTGTTCTTTTTTGTCTTGGGTCTTTATTTCCTCTTATATCCCAAAAATCCTCCCCCTAATAACTCTATACTCTGAAAACACTGCCCAAAATTTTTTAGTTATAGCAAAAATATGTTTTGGTTTTTTCTTGTGAACAGCTTGTCTACTACCTTTCTGAACCTCAAACAGAAAGAAAAAGGGATGATTTTGTTTGCCTTTGCCCGAATTTATTAACTCCGGGTCCCTAAAATTAACTATGTGTTTTTATGGGTTTTGGGACCTCCTCTTAAACATGAGACAAAAATACCCCGAGCATAGCAAAAAATTAAAGAAACAGTTCTAAGGGTTTAAAATTTATGCAATGTTTAAAAGGATAGAAAGATGGGCACCTTCACTAATAGAATTTTGGCTTTTCTCGGGGTCCACCCCCTTTGGGTGTCCCTGAACCCAGGCGCCCATAACATGACCGGGGAAGGCCCGAAATTTGGGGCCCAAAAAAAGGGGGGTGCAAAGTCTTCAGTGCTTTTTGTCTGGCACTGGGTGTTTACCCTGTTAGCCATTATAATGTAGTGAGATGTCAAAATAAAAAAGACACCTTTTACTGGCTAACTAAAAAATTTTTGTGGGTTTTTGGGGGGGCTCCCGGGACCTTCTTCAGGCAAAAATGCCAAAAAACAGAAAATGCCCTGTGTTTTATAGACACCAGGACAGAACAGCGTGGAAAAAACCCTTTTAAATGAGGGCCCTCTTTTGATGTTAAAAATGAATAAAACCTCTTCGGTTTGGGTTTTTGGGCAGGGGAACGATCTAGTCAAGATTTATTGATAAGACTTGTTGGACAAAAGGGAAATTTCCCGTGTTTGTCGTTTTCTGCAGAATGGGCCCAGTTTCCTGAAAGCTGTAATTTCTGAATTGAATAAAGGGGCATTTTTTTGACCTCTCTGCAAAAGGGGCAGCGTAAAATGGTTTTCAAGTTCAGTTCAATATTAACAACATGTCTAATTTTTTGGCATTTTGTCATGAGTGCGCTGCAATATCAACAGATACCCGGGCAAGATGGTCGGGGACGTGGGGCAAAATTTAACTGCTATACTCAACAAAGATGAGCACAAAGTCATGGAAAGGAAATTTAAGGGAAACACACTTTTAAAAAATTTGGTTTCGGGTTTTTTCCGGGGAAAACCCTTTTTTTTGGACTTTTGGTTTTTTTTTTAACTAGCTGTTTCAAGCCTTTTGCGATAAAAAGCGGGGTCTTTAGATACCATGGATTCCCGGCACTTCAATCAATCAGTCCCTCCAAGGGGGTAGCTTTCCTTCAACTTCATTTTAGCCTCGCACTTCGGGCCCCGACAGACACACACACACACTTCCTCGTAGGCGTTTTTTTTATATGAAGGAAACCTTAGGCATCTCATTGTCGGGAAAGGGGCCCCTTTCAGTATTTTGCAGTCCTTTTTGTTGCCATATAAAAATGATAAGCACAGAAATGTAAAAAACTTTTAAAAAATTTAAAGGGTTTTTTGCCCAACTAAAACAATACTTTGGTTCTTATTAAAAATTCATTTAAAGGGGAAAAAGTTGAAATTTATACTGATGGTGCTGTATTACGAACCCTCCAAAATATAACGAATAATGGAAAAACTTGGTTACTCCCAAATAGCCCCAAAAATTTTTAAATGGGAAAATGTCGGCCTCCCCCACTTTGGTAATCAAACCTAGTCCTGCCCTTACATACCACAACCCTTGGCCCTTCCCCAAAATTCCAAATATTGTTAAAAACCCACTAAAGTATTCTCTTACCTATCAGTTTTTCTTTCCCAAATTTTTACCCCAAAAGTAAAATTTGTAGTTAAGTTTTCACAAAAGTTAGACATACTTTAAACCCCCGGGGAAAAAATTTGGGCCCTCAAACCAGAAACTTTGTACAAATAATGACACAATTTGCAGTCAACATAATATTTATTGGGGGCTTCATCGGCTCATAAATACTACATATACAATTTTAATCATTAATAAGTTTTTTATAAAAGACTTTCGGTTGGGGTGCAGCATTATTTGAACAGATCCCCCTTTTCTCTTAACCCTTGAACCAGCGGCATGATGGGTCACCCGAATTTGAACATTTGGTGATTCTGTCAGAAAAATAAACCCGCGTAGTTAATATCTGATTATTAAATCTAGCTGTGTAAATCTGTGCTGTTAAAACGGGTCCCAAACCATGGATTCTAAATTCAATCAATCAATCATTTGGGGTTTTGCATTAGCAACTAAGTGAGGTTTTTCTTTTTCCGGTTTTGCGTTGGCTCCCCTTTTCTCATGTTTTTATTTAAGTGAGTTTCTCTTTTTTGGTCCGGGGCTTTCTTTTTACCTTCTTTGGGCCCCACACTTACCATGCCCGCAGGGCCCCCCCACCTTCCCTCATTTGATGTTTTTTTATAGAGGACACAGCGACTTTACTGCTATATTTTTTCAGGGTTTTATTTTTTTCCTTTTTTTTTGCTAAAATGTAAATTTCTAAACCAACCGGTAATAATACCCAAAAAGAGGAAAAAAAAATCAACAAACATTTTTATTACTTGGCCCAAAATTTTACATTGACACAGTGTCTCAATTGACCTCCCAAATAAATAAATCAAAACCCTTTTTTTTTTTAGATATGTCCTCCCCTGATCCAAAAATTCCTTTGCTCTTCATGCTCTAGTGATATGTCTTTAACTTTGAACAGTTATAATGTTATATAACCCAAAAGCATTATTTAATAAAATCTATATAAAAATTTCCCCCTTTTTTTCTTCTGCAGTACAAGGGAACACTAAGGAATAATTTATAAGCAAACTTTTTTAAAACTAATTTAAATTTAAAAATTCCTCCAAATTTATAGGTAAAGGGACAACATCCCGCTCTCATTGGGAAAATGTAAAGTCCCCATGTGATTTCTATCGTCTTCTTTTTACATCCTGCTCTCCTTTGAGGCTCCGTACTTTCAACGGGTCTCCTGTACCTCGTTGGACACCCTCCTAGCTTTATTTTCCCTTTTTGCACTGCTGCCTGTCACAGTTTTTTTTTTCCCAGAAGATGGGCGGGAAACAAAATGACCTAAAAATTTGGGAAAAATTTTGACTTGAATATTTGTTTAAAATTTTCCCGGGAATAGAAACCTTGATTTAATCTTGCTCCCCAGTTCAAAAATTCAAAAACAAACCAAATTTTTATATTGTGATTAAATTTTTGAAAACTTTTTTTAAAGGGGTTTTTCAACATTTTTGGGCATACAACATTTTTTTTTCCCTAACTCCTCCATTTCAGGGGCCATAATGTTTTTAGACGCTTTACAGGTCTTTAAAGTTTTTCATATTTGGGGCTTTTATCCCCCATGCAATGACAGCAAAATCTGTATTCATACACATCAGCAGGTGCTGAGGGGCTTCTTTTGGGGGCTCTTTCAACCCCCTAATTTTCAACCCTCTTCAGCTCTTGGGGTTTCAAAAGGGGACTTATTTTTTTCCTTGGTGGGTTTTTTCCCTACACTTATAATTTGACATGCCCTGTAAGCACTTTGGGGCTTTTCGCATTTGGGGTTTTTTCTCCTGTGGGTTTCTCTCCCGGTCTTTTGCTTTTTAATTTCGCTATTCTGGCGTAAAACCCTTCCAGCCATGCTCAGTTATTTTCTTTAGATTTTTTATACCTTTTTCTTTTTTTATTTTTCATCACAAAACTATTTCTTTACGTTCAGTTGATAATCTCTGGGGGTTTTTCAAAATTTTTTCCGGTGCTTTTTTTGCCAAATTTTCTGGGTTTAATTAAAACCTTTCACTTTGTGTTTCTCCTTGGGAAAATTTAAATGTGCAGCTGGTTGAGACAAACTTTTTGTCCCAGTGACCCATGATGTGTTTCAGGGCTTTGTGTGACATCACAGATCCCCTTTGCAGCCATTTTTTGGAAGGGGATGTCATTTCCTGATCTGCACTATCTACCCAATTTGCGTTGTTTATGTGAACAACTTTTCCCCATCGCATATAAGTGTACTCCAAACCCCACTTTAGGGCATTGCATAATCTCTACATGCATATTGGGAAATTTTGTTTAAATGTTATGTGCCACATTATAGAAAAGATCAGTTAGTGACGGAAAACCGCTAAAATATTTAACACTGATCCTTTGTATCACAAACTCTGTGGGTGTTAGTCATAGTGACAGGAGCTCTGAAAAAGATAAGGAACTCTGATCTTTGTGGACATGGAAATATAGTTTTTGTCAGGGGAAAATTTTTAGCACTGCTGCCTCAAAGCTATAGTTAAAATTTTGACCACAAAAATTTTCTTAGTATAGTTGACAGATGCTTCCCTAGCCCCAAGGAAAAACTTAAAAAACCCTCTACCATTTTTTTTCACTCAGCACTTTTAACGGTTTTTTTCCCCCTTGACTTGAACACATTTCTCTGTGTTGATGGGGGTTCATGAACATTTTTGTGATTTTGCTGAACTGAAAAAAAGGAATGCAATTTCAAGGGGTTTTCTCATCCATAGTCTCTAGGTGGAAGAACTTGGGTAGTACCACTTTCATTCTTGGTGGACATCCTTTTTTAAACTTAATTATTCTAGAGTGGTCTAAAAGTACAAATAATGGTTGTTCTATCTAAAATTAGAATATAATTGCTTCATTGGTCCCAAAAAATATAATGGGTGCAGTATGTTCTCCGTTCAATATAAGAAACTTTGCTTTTCAGTTTTCCCTTAAATAGGGGTACTTTGGAAGGGGCACAGGGATGTCTTAAATTTCCTTTTATTTTTTTTTAGCTTCATTTTTTTAAATTTTGGTGAAAAACCTTACAGAGGCAGAGCTGGGGGATTATAACTTTGTGTATATTGTTGCTCTCTTTTTTCAGCCTTTAATAACTGATATCTTTTTTTAAATTTCAATGTCAATTTAAAAAATGGTTTAAATTTAAAAACTGCCAGTACTTTTTCAACTACATTAAAATGACATTTTTAACCTATTAAAAAAAAATACATTCTTTCAAGACACCATTTTTTTATTTTCTTTGATTTGGTTAACAATATCTTGCTAGGAAAAGTCAATAGGATATTAGGGAAGAATACATCATCAAAGGGGGTTGTAATGACCCAGGAGTTGGGGGGCGGAGGAATCAAATTAACAACTTTCCGGTGGTGACCCTAAAAAAAGGGCTTTTTTCTTCTTCAATGGCTGCTTCTGCCATGGTACCATATTTTTTCATGGTGCCATGCACTCCCAGCCTTTTTTCCCTTTTTTACTCATTCATGCTGCCTGGCTGCAGCTCTGCCCACCCAGGTGAGAAGCAAACTGTGTCGACCTTTTTTCCTGGCTCCCAAAACAAATCTAAGATCAGGGTCCACATCCGATCTTTCTGCCCCCCACATCAGGGCAGATGATCTTTAGAATTGGAAAAAAATCAATCAAAATGCTAAGTGTGTCTGGAAAGAGCCTTTTAAAGGAGGTGGGAACTTCGTTCAAACTCATCAACATAAATGTATTGATTTCCCGGAATACTGAGGCAGATTATTTCAACCAGGAGAAGGGAAAAATGGGATCTCCTGAATATTTGCCTCAGGAAATGTATCTGTGTGGACAATTCTACTGTGCAGACATTTGCCATGTACTGTTCTCCACCCCCTTTTGGGAGAAAAAATGCCCCTTTTTTTAGAGCTGAAATTTTAAATTGACCCCATCAGTTCAAAAGTCCCCCGCTGTCATTTTGACATCCCCGTTCTTGTTTTTCATTTGGAACATTGAACTCTAGATGAGAACAGGCCATTCAGCCAAACGGCTTTGCCAGTCCTATCCACTTATTTCTTTCATAAAAAATCAAGGGGGGTTTTTAAAATCCCCGAAGTCTTACTGTCAACCACATTACTTGGTTGATTATTCCAAGTGTTTATGTTCTTTGTTTAATGAAAAACCTCCTACTGTTTTGTAAAAATTTTCCCTTTAAAAAGTTTCCAATTGTGTTCCCTGTTCTTGATTAACTCATTTTTTTAAAAAACAAAATCTGGGTCCACTGGACTAATTCCCCTTTATAATTTTAAACCTTCAATCATGTCACCTCTTCATCTTCTTTTGCTTAAACTGTAAAAAACTCAGCTCTTTTTTAAACTTTCCTCATAATTCAACCCCCAAACCCCCTAATCGGCCCAGTCAACTTCTCTGGACCTTTTCTAGTGCTGCCAAAGTCCTTTTTTTGCCTGGAACCAAAACCTTTCATACAGTACTCAGTAGGGCACACCAGGGGTTGTAAAAATTGAGCCAAAAAACCTCCTGTTGGTCTCGTCCATTGTGAGGGTTTGGTTCTGAAGCCTTTGGGGCTCCATTAGCAACTGTGTTATTTTTTTTATTATTTTTTATTTGCAGAGAAAAATCCTTATTTTCCCCTGAGGGGTTTTACTACAAAGCAAATATAAAACATGGCCCGCAAAAAAGGGGCTCAGAAAGAAATGGGAAAAAAAACTAAAAACAACATCAAACTCAGACCGACGGGGAAATTCCAAAATCAAATCGCCTTTCAGAGAATGACCGGATCAGATGGGCGGCCCCGACTCCTGGGACCACGGGCCGCTAGCCTCTCCCCTTTGAGGGGGTGAAATGGGGGAATGTGCAAAATGGGGGTGGTGCAGGTCCGATATTTTTGGTTTTGGAGAATATCATCTGGCTTGAAAAAGGGCTTGTAGTCCCCCCCTCTCACTTAGTCCCGGGGAGCGGGGGAAAACTTTTGGGTGTAATAAAACCCACCGCCTTCCCCCTACAGTGCGTGAAAGCAGAAATGATCCCGTCTGAACTTGGGGTGATCGCTGAGCTCAAGCAAAAGATAAAAAAAAGATATGAAATGTGAGAAGGCAAATGAGAAGGCCAAAAGAGAAGGCAAATTAGAAACTGCGACTGGGTGCTGGGATAATAAAGACTTGGAGAAAGCGGTATATACAGTTTAAGGGTTTTTAGGCTGTTTAAAAAAATATGCTGGGTAAAAATTTAAGAGCAGATTCGGAAACCATGTCTAAACTGAGCCCGTCAACGGAGGATGTCAAGCAACATTCCCGACTCGAATTTAAACGAAAAATCTAGCTTCCACGCTGGGAAAAAAAAGCAACAGCTGACAATTCGAATGCAAAAACTTCCCGGGGACAGACTTGCTGCTCTGGAAAAATGGGAAACAGAAGGAATAATATTGAATCGAAAAGGGCTACCTGAAAATGGAAAAATCAAAACCAAAAAAAATTCGAAACTGAACTATTCTCTAAAATAATTGGGGGGGACTTTTTAAAACAGATTCCAAGATAGCAGGGTTTTTTCCCCCTCCGGATCAAAAAACCTTTAGACTTGGGGCTTTAATTATCCCCCTTGGAAAATTTTTTTAAACTGAGGTGATGGCACTCCCCCAGACACAAACAAAAAGATTATATTGAAAATAACCACATTAAACCCTTTTTCCCCGAATTTCTCTCCGGCAACAACTGCCGTGCAGCTTTCTACATCATTAAAAAAAATTCGACAAGCCGATATCAAAAAACCCCCTCTTGTATCCTCCCAAAATGAAAGTGGGAAAATTTAAGGAATACCGCCCTTCCCGCAAAAGGGAAAAAGCAGAAAGGGGGTTAAAAAAAGCTGATCATGACAATATTCTAAAAAAACAATAGTGGGTCGAATCCTGCCACTGCATGGCAAGGGGGGTTATCACCCCGCTGGCTGATCCATTTTTTAATGATACGGGTATTATAATTATACATCCTTTTTATTACTCCCGATGCCCATCTGTTTATGTTTTTTAAATTTCAGGTTTTTGGCGTGTGTGTGGAAGGAAAATTTAAACCCTCTTTTATTTTATTTTTTTTCTACTACACTTTAAGACTTTTTAACATCATACCCTTGGTTTTATGCATTAAGACTTTATGCTTATACTGGACCACTTTCCCAAACCATTCCCCGGGTTTTTTTTAATTTCTTTTAAAAATTGCAATAACTCTTGGGGAAATAGGAAATTAAGGTTAAAGCTGACTCCTTTAGTTAAAAATATAAAATGACATAAAAAAATTTGGGAAACAATGTCTCCATGATGGGACAGTTAACTTTGTGAGCTGGAATGTTGAAAGGGCCCGAATCACGAACTAAGGGAAAAGTATTCTCTCACCTCCCCCCCAGGTTTGCGCTAAAATAGTATTTTTTCGGGGGCCCCCTTACTAAGTAAGGATCAGTTCCAACTGCAAAAAGGGCTGGACTTGCCCAAAAGTTCCATTCTAAATTTACAAAAAAAAACTAGGGGTGTGGGAATTCTTATACACAGAACAGTCTCATTTTTTAGTATCCAGATGTAGTATCCCGGGTCCTGAAGGGAATATGGGGGGTCATGGGCCTTATTTTTAAATGTGAAAATGATTCTGATAAATGTTTTCACCTAATTTCGAAAAAAGGAATTCAACATAATTTATTTGCATCAATTCCCAATGTGAATACTCATAAAATTATAAAAGATGGGGACTTTAATTGTGTATTAAATCCATTCTAAGATAGGACTTCTATCAAAGGGCGGATGACATCTAACACTGCAAAGATAATTAAAAAGATTTATAACTGACCACAACTTAGGGGGTTTCCCAAACCCAAACTCAATAACCCCATTCTTTGTACTAAGTACATTATTTTCTCAAATTTATTTTTCTTTATAGATAATCATTTCTTGCCTTAATTAAAACTTGCAAAAAATTTTCTATTTTATTTCCGACCATGCACCCCGATTTGGGAAATAAAATCACTATCCCCACACACTCACCCGCCCTGGCGTTTAAACCCTTCTATTAGCAGATGAGAACTGCAAATTTATATCCAAACAAATAAATTTCTTTTAGAGACAAAAAAATTTCAAAAGGTTTTGCCCAAAAAAACCCCTGGGAAACTCTTGGCCAAAAGGACAGATTATTTCATATTTTCCCACGAAATAAATCAAAACCAAAAAAAAGTATCAGGGCTAAAAGCGAAATCACTGAATGAAGAAAACACCGGGCTTTGGAAAAGGGGCTCTACATAGGAAAGGCAGGCTCTGAATTCAGAACTCAACCACTTGACAACTAAAAAAACTGAACAACTTTTAAATTTTTAAATCCCGACATCATTATTATGAACAAGGGGAAAGCTACTAAGCTTTTAGCTCGACAAATCCACAAGCAAAAAATTCCAATGCAATCCCAGTAAACCCCTTTAGCGGACCATAAAAATATAATGCACACATTTTTGAGTCTACTATAAATCCTTATATTCTACTGAGTTTAAAAAAACAACACACAATCTTATACATTTCTGGATACTTTCAGATAACACAAATAGATACTTCTAAATGAGAGGGAAATGGATAGACCTCTGGGTTTTCAGAATTTCTAAATGCTTAAAAAACTTCAATGTTTGGGGGCAATAAGGCCCATTTGGGTACCCTGCGGGAAATTTTTTAAGAAATTTTCAGCTCAGCTAGCTCCCCCCCTATTGAACATTTACAGAAGCTAGAACAATCCCAAAATTTTACCAAACTTTTTTTACCAAGCATTAATCACCGTCTTTTTCCCAAACAAAATAAGGACTTATTTTTTGCATCTTTTTTCTAAATAATGGCCCTTAAGGGACTCTCAAAAAACATAGCTAGAAGGATGGAGAAAGTGCTGCCTTCAGTTTTCACAAGATCAAACTGGATTTATCAAAGGGGCGACACTTATCTTCCCAAACTTGACCCTTTTAATTAATATACTCACCAACAAAATCAAACACCCCAGAAATACTATCATCATTGGATGCAGAAAAAGCATTTGACATGATTGAATGAAAATACCTTTTCCCCTACATTTAAAAATTTTGGGGTTTTGGGCCCGAACATTTGTGCATGGGTCAAACTACTTATACCAATCCAGAAGCTTCAGTTTGTATTAACAAATTTTTTCCCGACTACCCAAACTAAAAATTTTCAGACAAGGAACCCCCTTTTCACCCTTTAATACACAAATTTCCATTTTTAACCACTGGGGGTTTACTGTAGAAATCTGATCCCGATAAAGGGGGTCATCAGAAAGGACTGGAACAAAAAAATTTGTCTATATGCAGATGATATGGTACTGTATCATCAGACCCCCAAAAATTCATTCGTCTTAACAACACTTACAGACTTTCAAAAGATCTCTGGTTTTCCCGAATTAATCTGAATAAAAAGCTCTTTTGGTGAATTCTCAAGCATATAAAAATTTGAATTTTGACACCTTACATTTTATGATTGCCAAAAAACCCCGGGGTTTAAATAACTAGAGGTAAACATCACAAGTAAACATAAAGCTCTTTATCAACAAAATTTTGCCGTATGCAAAATTTAAAAAATTAAACAAGACTTACATAGATGGTCAACCCTTAACCACTCTGGGTGGAAGAATTAACCCAGTTAAGATGAATATTCTTCCCAACTTCTTTTTTTTTTTTTTCCCGAACATTCCTTTTATACATCAATAAATCATTTTTAAGCAATTAGATTCAACAATAACCTTTTATTTTTTTGGAACTCAAAACATCCCCGTTCCAAAAGGCGACCCCTACAAAGACCCCAAGGCAGAAGGTGGGATAAAAACCACCCAATTTTCAGTTTTTTTTACTGGGCAGCAAACATACAAGCTATAAAAAACCCGGATACAAATAGATTAACATAAAAGGCCCGGTTTCCTGGGAATAAAATCCTGCAGAATTCTTTAAAAATTCCCCTCTGTCCCCAATAAATCAAAATCCCAAAATATAATAACAATTGTCTTCCCCAATCAGAATATGGAACCAATGTAAAAACATTTTAAGATGGAGAAACTTTTAATTGGCACCTCTGCAAAGGAACCACCTCTTTCAACAACCCTAAACATATGCAGTTTTTTTAAAATCTGGAAAAAATTTAGATTAACTTGCTTAGAGATCTTTATATAGACAACATCTTTTTTATCCTATAAAAATTTCCTCCAAATTTAACTTTCCCGCTAGACATTTCTTTCCTTTTTTTCAAATTAGGACCTTTGTTAAACAGAACCTGCCGGTTTTTCCCCATCTTGCACCCCAAATTCCCTGCTGGAAAAAATTTTTTCAATTTCAAGCACTTGAAAACCATCTCTGCAACATATAAAATTTTTTTGGGCCCTCCCCTTTTAAAAAATCCAAAAGGGGGCATGGGAAAAAAAATCTCTCACTCAACATTTTCAGAAAAGGGTGGAAAATAGCAATGCAAGGGGACTTATAAGGGTTTTCCCTTTTCCCAAAACATACAATTATTCAACTCAAAATTATATATCGAGCCCTCTGTCTCACCTAAAACTCTCCAAAAAAGTTTTCCCGGGCAGGATCGAACCTCCCAACCTGCAATCCAAATCCCCGCCTCACTGGATTACATGTTTTGGGCCTGCCCCAAAATTTAAAAACATTCTGGACCAAAATTTTTTAAATTTCCTCTCTGACAGCCTTGGTGTCCAAAACTCTCTAAACCATTTGGGGTGTGTTTTTGGGGTTCTTTAATGGGTTTTAAAAAAGGAAAAGGGGCAAAAAAACTGTGATTTATTCACTACACTTTTTGGTTTTTAAACTGGAAGAAACCTAACTCTCCTCTTTTAAGTCAGTGGGGGAAAAAGTGTGTTTTTATTTGAAATGGAAAAAAATCAAATACTCAGTTATAGGATCTGTACAGTTTTTTTCAGAACATGGTAGGATCTAATCAAATTTTTTAAATAAGATTTAAAGCACAGAGGAAGAAATTACAGTGGAACCTCGGTTTTGCAGCATAATTGTTGGGGAAAACGTGTCGCAACCCAAAATTTTCAATATCAAGAATTTCCCATAAGAAATAAGGGAAACTCAGATGTTTGCCCAAAACCCCAAAATATTCATAAAAAAAATGATTAATAAAAAAAAGAAAATACATAAAACAAATTAACCTGATTTACCTTTAAAAGAATCATGGCTGGTGGGGTGAGTTTCTAAACTCAGGGATTTCACCCAACGACCACGGAAGAGTGTCCCAAAGCATCAGTCCCCACCCTGAGCAGTTCCCGTGCACATTTAAAAGACCCAAACGTATGGCCCCCCAATGGGCATACAAGAAACTTATAAACATCCTGCTGCAATAAATCCAGCACTGTTGCTGTTTCAAGTAAAGGGCGGCTGGTGTTTTAAAAAGTAATGAGACTCACTTCGGTTTTTTGGGCAAGAGGGGGACCGACTTCACAGCCCCCCAAAAAACCAAAAAGTCAAATGCTTATAAAACAGTATCGCCATACAGATGTGACTATATGGGTGAAAAAACGACCTCAGGGGGGAATAGGAGACAATTCCCCCAAAAAAAAAGGGACTCCTGTGAAAGGGGGGCAGATAAGGAAAAAAAGAGCCTTGAGCAAAGAGATAAAAGAGGAGAGAGAGAAGAACCATCAGCTGTTGGGGTCACAACCCAGCAGACAAGTGTATCCATACTGCTCTATTGCAAAACACCCGTTTATCAAGTCAAAATTTATTAAAAATTTTTTCTTTTGCTTTCCCCAAAAAACCGAAAACCCAAAATTGTAAACGAGGTTCCCCTGTATATCCCATTTCTTTTTTTTTTCCTTCTCTATTTTCCTGTCAAACTCATTGTAGGTATGCTTCAACCTTAAATTTACCCTGTTGGCCATGCCCCTTTTTTTAGGGGTGGGGGTTGACTTTTTCTCAATCCTATTTTTGTAAAATTGATCATTTATAGGAATGATTAAAAAAAACTAATAAAAAAACATCCCCCAAATCTGCCCAAGCCTTATGCTATCAAAAGATTTTTTTAATAAAATAATGGATTCCAAATTATCTGTAATCCACCTATCTTGGTACCATTTGCAAACTTAACCAGTTTTTGGTTACTTATATTCCTATCTAAATCTTTTTAAGTTTAGATGTTTAAACATATGGCAGCCCCACGCCTCCTCCCCTGGTCACTCCCTTTTAACATGGGCCCAAATTCGGGATGACACCAAACAACATCACCCTCTGCCCCTTGTCTGAGCCAATTCTGCCCCCCACCCCCCCCAAGTGAACTCCCCCACTTTCCCCAGCTCATTCAGGGGAGAGGGGGGTTTCAGAGCTGAGGGGTCACGTGTGCTTTGTGCGGGAGTGTTTTGAAAACCCTTTAGAGTCTGTTGAAAAGGTTTTGGTTTGTTCGTGGTGTGAGTTTTAAATTAAAAATACATTTTGTTTCTTTTTTTGGGTTTTTGGTTGCCTCTAAGGAACCGTGTGGGAATTTTAAAGTTTTTTTCCCCTTTTTTAAAAGGGGTTTTTTTTGTTTTTTTTTTTCCCCCACAAAGCAAAAAGTAGCGGGGTTTTGGAAGTGCGCTTGGGTTATTTGTACTTGTTTTTTTTCTTTTTATCTGTTTTTGGGAATTAGCACGAGGGGCAGGGGGAAAGCAGCATTAACTGATATGGGCATTTGTAAATAAAAAAAGGCGTCGAAACCCATTCCTTAGTTTGGGGGGAAAAAAAAAAAAAGGCCCGGGGCTGACTTAAAAACAGAAAAAGGTGGAAACTCAGTAGTGCGGGGTAAGCACCCAAAAGGTTAAGACACCGATCAGGCACAAGGGGCAGTAGGAGAAAAATAAGGTAGTAAAGTTTTTTTTTATTTGTTTTTTTTTAGATTAAACGGCCCCTTAGCCCCAGGGGGCAGAACAATTAAGGGGGTTACGGTTTTTGGTTTCATTAATACGGGGAATACAAACGGGCAGTGAAGAGCTTATAAGAAAGGGAAAAAAAGCTAGAAGAGACAGAGAAAAAAAAGAAACCCTTTAAAAGAAAGGCAGGCAGCTGAGGGGGGAGAACAGTACGGGAGTTTAAGGGGGAAAAAGGGTTTTAAAAATATCTGTGGCAGATCTTAGTTTTACCTTTTTGGGGAAAAAGCTAAAAGAAGAAAAAATTTTTAATTTTAAGAAAAAAATATATATATAAAAGTTAAGGCAGCTTAGAAATCCCAAATAAAATTTTTAAATTGAGGCCAGTGCAATGGCCCCCTGTTGGATGTTGGTTTTTTGGTGATTTTTTGGGAAAAGGCCAGTTGTCTATGGGGGCTACATCTGCAAGAAAATGCCAGCTGATCCAGCCCCCGAGCTCGGGGCCGGGAACTGGAGGAGGAGCTATTCCCTTGTAAAAAATGGGACTTCCCCGGGTGCCCTTTTAAGAGATAGTGTCCCCCCAAAGGGTTGGCGTGGGGGGAGTTTCCCAGCCCAGACAGGTGGGAATGGGTGGGTCCCGGGTCCCCGGGGGAAAGGAAAAAGGGGGCACACTGCCCTGGGATCAACCCCAGAATTAGAAGTGCCCAAAACCTTATAAAGGCCCTTTAGGAGCGGGGCGGTGACTCGGGATAATTCTGAGGTGGTAGGCAGGGTTGGGGGACCCCAACGGGCCACCTCAAAACCATTTCCCCAAAAAAGAGAGGGTAGTGATAGTTGGGGACCAACTTAGGGGGATTGAAGCCCGGGTGTGCCCAGAGGGGGGATCCTCAGGTGTTTCCCTTTCCCCGGGGAGCACAGGGGACCCTCCCGGGAAAAATTTGGATAGGCTCTTGGCCCCGGAAGGGGGGGGAATCCAGTTGTCATTGCCCCGTTGGAACAAATGCCCATACAAAAGGTAGTCTGTCTTTCCCCAAAAGACCCAAATTAAAAGGGTTAGGTACCCAGGCTGGGGAGCAGAATTTGAAAAAGGGTAGTCTTCCCCGAAGTTCTCCTGGCCCGCGCCAGCCCAGGTAAGATTAAAAGGGGAATTAAAAGGTTTAAAGCGGGGCTCAAATTTTGGGGTGCGGGGGTAGAAGGGTATAGGTTTATGGGGCTTGGGACCCCTTTTTGGAACGGGTGGGCCCTTTGTTCCCTGGGGGGTTACATTTTAAACCCCGGGAGGGGCCCCCAATGTATTGGGAGGCGTATGTGGAAGGGGAGGATTTTTTTAAACTAGGGAATGGGGGGGGAGTTTAGGACAGGCCAGATTTAGATCTATACATGGAAGAACAAACAATGGTGTAGAAAAAAAAAGCATAGTAATGAAAATTTTAAGCAAGAAACGAAAAGATAGAAGGGTTAACCACTTTAAAAAATAGCTTGCCTTAATCCCCAAGAAGTATAAAAAAATAAGGAAAGAAGGGGGAGTTGGGTTTTTGGGTAGCAAGAGCAAAATTTAAAGATATTATAGCAAAAAACCCAAAACCTGGCTAAATAACAAAGATGGGGATGAGTGAACATAAAATACACATTTTTGGGAAGGGGATGACAGAACAAAAAAAGGGGGGTGGGGGTTGCTGTTTGCCAAACGGGAAAATTAAAAATGTAAGTCATTTCGGTTGGATGAGGGACCCCATCAAGGGGAGGACATGTGGCTTCGCCTGGAAAAATATTGGGGAAAAAAGGTCTCATTTTGGGGAGTGTTTATAGACCCCCCTTAATTCAGACAGAAATTTCCAACCCTCTTTTATTTTTTATCAAAAGGAATTTTAAACGGGGGGGATATTATAGTCAGGGGGGATTTTAATTATCCAAAAAATTAATTTTGGGATAACCTTAGGAGGGAGCACAAGAGCAGGAGTTTTTTTGAAGTAATCTGACTGTTTTTAACACAGCATGTTAAAGCACCAACAAAAGGGGGGAAGCCTATCTGGGTTTAGTATTCTGTAATGAAAACAGGATAGAATTGGGGGGGTGAGGGTGATTGAACCAATTTGGGGCAAGTGACCAAATGAATACAATTCTCGATTTTGTAAAAGGACAGATGCAAAGACCAAAATTGTTTAAATTGAACTTTTGAAAGGGTAATTTTAAAAGAAAGGAAAAATCTAAGAGGATGAAATGGGATTTTTAAATTAAATAGGGGGCCAAAATGGGAAAAGGTTTAAAATGTTTTTCATGTAATGGGACAGATACATACCTAAATTTGGAAGTAATAGGGGAAAATAAAAAAAAACTCCGATGGATTAATAAAAAATTTAAAAAGGAATTTTTAAAAAAAAAACTGCTGTATAAGGTATAAGGCTAATGACTGCAAAGAGCCCTGGGGGGAAGTAAAAAACATGGGGGCAAAAACCCTTAAGAAGGGGGTATCAGAGAGGGGAAGAAGGGTTTGGGGGGTATCAGAAAGGGAAAAACCCCAAGAGATTCTTTTTAATTTTTTTAGTAGTAAAAAGAAAAAGTTAAGGAGGAGGTCAAGTTCATCCCGGAATAGTAAAAGGGGGTTAATTTCAGACAAAAAAAATAGCAGATGCCCCCCAAAATTTTTTCTGAGGTGTTTTTTCAAGTGAGCAAGTGGATAACCTGCCAGAGGTAAAACACAACCCAAAGGGGGTACTGAGGGGTTTGGAAATTGTAGAGGGAAGTGCGCTCCCGATTAAATAAGATGAAATCAAACAAAAACACCAGGCCCAGATAATATTTATCCCCGGTTTTTCTTAAGGGGGGCTAGGAGGGACATATATAAACCCTTGGGGCCCCTATTTTTAAAGGGAAATCACTGTACTGGAGAGATTCCCAAAGGACGGGAAAAAGGCAAAATCATCCCATTATATAAAAAAGGGGGGGCAGATCCAAAAAAATATAGGCCAGTAAACTTAACAAACATCACAGGAAAAAATTTAAAGGAAGGGAATTTTTAAGGGGTAAGATTGGGCAAAAAATTTTTACAAGGACAGGGGTTTTTCTGAACAGTCAGCATGGGTTCAGAAGGGGGGGGTCGTGTTTTTACTAACATGTTGGAATTCTATGAGGAGGAACAAAAAGGGTACGATCAAAGTGGAGCTTATGATATTATTTATCTGGGCTTTCCAAAAAAGATAAGGTGCCCATGAGGGTTAAAAAAAAAAAAGAAGGGGAATTAGGGTGATGTTTTTTGATGGGTGCAGGGGGTTGGCTCCCGAACAGGGAAACAGGGGGGATAAGGGGAACCCCATAGAACTGGCTGATGTTAAGAGGAAGGGGTTTTTGGGGGGAAATGCTGGGGCATTTCTATTTTAAAATTTTATAAATTGATTTTTGATAGGAATATAAGGGGAACAAATTTGGGTTTAAATTTGCAGATGATACCAAGATAGGTGGATTAAAGGGAAAATTTTGGGAAACCGTTTATCATTTACAGAAGGACTTGGATAGCCTTAAAGGGTTGGGGGGAAACTGTGGGATGAAATTTTAATGTCAGTAAAAAGTAAAATTTTTACACATAGAAAAAAAATTTGGGTTTTAATAAAAACAATGGGCTTGGAAAAAAAGAGGGGGTTTAAACCCTTTTGAGAAGGATTTGGGGGTCCCTAGTGGACCCAAGCTATCAACTTCCCAAAAAGTGTTTGGGAAACCATTAAGAAGGCCCCCCAGAATGTTGGGGGTTTTATAGCACATCTGTGGGGTACAAGTCCAAGGAGGTTTGCCCCAAAACCCTTTTTTACACCGGGGGGCCCCATCTTTGGCCCGTGTGCAGTTTTTGGGCTCCCGGCTACAAAAAAAGGGCATAGCAACTTTGAAAAAGGGCCCGAGAAGAGCGACTAGGCTGATTCCAGGTCTGGGGGTTGAATTATGAGGAAAGATTAAAAAAAGCTGGGCCTTTTAACAGTTTAAGCAAAAAAAAGGGTTAAAAAGGTGACATGATTGGGAAATGTTTAAAAAATTTAAAAGGGGAAATTTGTACAGTGGTCGAGACTTGTATTTTTTAAAAAGGCCCCTTTAAAAACAAACACAGTTTGGGAAAATTTTTGGGGGGAAATTTCCTTTAAAAAATTGGGGAAATTTTTTTTTTACACAAAAAACATAGACACTTGGGAAAAAGTTACCAAGTAGTGTGGTAGACAGTAAAACGTTTGGGACTTTCAAAAACCCACTTGATGTTTTCTTGGGAAGCAAGTGGATGGGGCTTGAGCTTTGTTGGGCTAATGGGGCCCCCTTTCGTCTAGAGTTCTAATTGTTCTAATTGTTCCCAATTGTTTAGTTCAATCACACCGCCCCATGAAACTCACCTTTTCACATTTCTTTCTAAAATTTAAAATTAATAAATCATCTGTTCCACTTTTTCGATAGATGGGTCTTTATTTCCCCCAAAAGAAAATTCTTTTTTTGTTCCCTTTATGAATTTGGGATGTTAGTAAAACCACCCCCCTCTTCTGACCCCATGCTGACTGTTCAGAATAACTCCCCCGTCCTTGAGATGTTGCTCAATCTTATCCTTAATAATTTTTCCCCTTAATTTTTTTCCCGTGATGCATTTGCTTTGGCCTTTTTTGTTCTTGGGTTTTAAACCCCGTCATCCTTTTTATAAAGGGGTGATATTTGGGGATTTTCAGTCCTTCAAAAAATTTCCCGTTATAGGGGACTTCCTAACAAATTTGGGGGAGTTGTTTGGATTTTTTTTCCCCCCAAAAAATTTTATCATTTACTTTTTTCCCTTAAGACCACATCTGGTAAAAATCTCTGGGCCCCCCCAGAACCCGGGTTTCCTGGCTTTTTGCAATTTAAAAGTTTTGGCCCTTTTTAAATTTTTGGAATGTATTTTATTTTATACTCCCCACCCCCCCTTTTTTCCCCTTTTTTACCGCAAGGGGGTTGGAAAGGCAAACGGTTTTCTGTCTGCTCTGGGAAAAATTTTTTGGAAAAACATTAAATGCTATAAAAATTGTTTAATTTTCATTATGTTCACTTTCTTTTATGGGGCAGCTTTTCGGGTTAAAACCCACCAACCCTTCCAGTCTGGTTTTTCCTTGGGGGTTTACCCCCAATGCAGTTTCCTTTTTTTAGTTCATACTTTGGTTTAAGACATTATGTCTTTGGGCAGGGGGAGCTACCGTTAGATTGTTTTTAACAAGCACTGGGTGATATACCCAAAGATCTCAAAAATTTTAAAAAAGGAATATGGTCTTATAATATGTTAACTTCGTTTCCCTTTAGGGGGTTCAAATATTTTTTTTGTACTGCATCACTTATAACACTGCAGGATACAAATGAATTTATTTCCCGCTTTTTGGGTTTTTGTTGACTAAAATTACTGTAAGCAAAAGGACCACCTTAATTGTCTGTAGCTAATTTCAGAAAACGACTGCAAGTCTTACGATTGCAGCATTTTTACATTTTTTTCTTTGGTTTCCCTGAAGCTGGACTACTAATCTTGGCATTGTTTTGGGGCTTTTAAAACCAAGGAATCCAGTTCTGCAATCAGAATATTGTTTAGGGCTTTGGTATAGAAGTTTGATATTTTTACCATTTTTCCTGCCCCATTTCATTTTGGGAAGTTGCCATTATTTGGTGGGTTTGCATTGCTAATTTCATTGAAGATTTCCTGTGATCTGCGGGTTGACAGCTTTTGATGTCACTGATGTGTTGGTAAAAGATCGCTCTGAAATAGTCCAAGTATCTGAGATTGGAATCAAACATAACATACTACTTATTTCGAACTTTCATTACTGATATTTCAAAACAAACCTCTCACCTTTGGCTGTAAATTTTGGTTTACAATTGGGTCTTGACGTTTCTCTCTTGTCGACTGTCAGTTTTGACCCTTGCTTTGCCCTTAAATCTGTTCTTTTTTCAGATCCTCACTTTTAATTAGTTGGACTGACTACCCTTTTAAAAGTCAGTACAGCAGAATCTTCACCAGGAAAAAAAATTTCGAGCATATTCACCTGTGTTAATATTGTTACATTACTGACCAGTGTCCTATAGAACTGACTTTAAAATACTACTACTAATGGTATATAAAGTCCTAAATATGCTTACTCCTTACTCTGTTCACATACATTCCCAGTGCAACCTTAGATATTCTAATACTGGTCTAATAAATATTCCAAGCACTAACCATTAAAGAAGTGCTGAGGTGGCCTTTCGCTGTTATACAAAAAAAATCTGAAATACTTTACTGATAGAGACACAACAGGCTAACAGGTCAGCTTAGGTTGGGGAGCATGCACTGGTACACCCACTACCGACGAAACACAGACACACAGCCCAGTCCCTGCCTCTGAAAATGACCATCTGTTTGCCACAGCCAGGTGTTATATCGGTGTCCCCTTGCCTGGTCCAGTTGCTTGGGTCTTCAGCAATGAGGATACCATGAGTTGGATCACCCTTGGGGAATGCGTGCAACATGGCAGTAGTGCTATAACTGATGCTCCCTTATAATGCAGGTAACGTGCCTCATTTGGGACTCCATGAGCAACTCTAATTTGACACAAAGTGAAACCAACAGTACCCAAGGATTCTCTGAATAGACGCTTGAGTACCAAAAGGAGTCCCGTCTTCATCTCAGGTCATGGGCTAGCGTTCATGTCTCACAACCATATAGCAAAACAGGAAGCACCAAGACTCTAAAGACTTTGACATTTTGTTGTTGCAGTTGTTTTCCATATATTGTGTTGGGGGTGGGGACACACATGGCCTCGGAGCCAAACTCGTCCTCCTTTCCATTATCAAGGCCTCCCGGCTGAGTAAAGGACCATTCATCATGGTCGAGATGCCAGCCAACCTGTGTCTTCTATGACATTGTTTGTTTTCTGCCAAAGGACTGCCACTGTATGTGGATAAATTCCTGGAAGAAAGAATGAAACACAGTGAAGGTTCCCATTCCAGGATAAAATTAGTCCTATGAACAAAATAGTATTGTATGTGCTGGTGATGAAGATTTTTATATAGCAAGCTAACCATTTCTAAGCTAGTACACCAGCACCGAGTATCAGATTAGGATACGGTGAAGCCCATTTCCGCATTATAGGGACAGTCACTGTGCCAGGATCATGCAGAAGGACATGCATAGCAGAAACTGGCTTAACAGAATAAGCTGCAAATTTGCACAGAGGTTGCATTTGGAATGAGAAGATTGATTGTAAATGTCCTGTTAACAGATCTGAGCTCTAAGGAAGACAGAATTTAACATTTTGAGCAAAGAAACTGGAAGGTTAGGTGCGTTGTAGTCACAGACCAATTCTTATCCATCCAGCAGCGAGGCGCCTAATCAGTCCCAATTTCATTCTCCAACCTGACAAAAACCCCAAACACACAGCCAAAATCATAAAATAGGTGTCTGCAGCGAAAAAGAAATCCTGAAGCAGATAGTATGGCCATCACAAAGCTCTTATCTAAACATCACTGAGTCATCCTGGAATTACCAGTAAGATGGCCAAAGCCTGCAGTGGAAATGGAGCAGGAGAACAAGAGGCATGGGACAACTGACCATGCAGGGCCATCAAAACCTTCGGCAGTGGGCCGAAGAACTGGGCTTTTGAAGGCAAGGTGGGCAAACCAAACATCGATTTCATTGTGTGTGTTTTTTTTACTGTGTTTTCTAAAAGTTTATTCTTTAATAAAAAACAATTCAAATTTTTG
>NC_053155.1:14045921-14071027 GCF_016835505.1 Polypterus senegalus | reverse complement strand
CCAGTTTCATGCTACAGTCCTGAAATTCCCTCTAGTAACTCAAAGTGGTCCTACATTCTGGAGCCACCTGAAGCCCTCTGAGTGGGAAGTCTCCAAGAAGAATAAGCAATGTTGTCTAGTCGGTGTCTAAGACACCTTCTCAGTTCCCTGTCCATGATCACAGCACTTCCGGTCTGTGTCCAGTTGTGTAATTTGCTTGAGGTCTTGAGATGGCCCTTGAATAATTCCTACTTTGTGTCCATGAAATGGCAGAATTTATTAGTTTGAAAGCAGCCCACACCTTTCACACTGTGGTATATAGTGCAGGTTCCAGTGGAAAAAAAAAAAGCAATCTGAAGACTAGGTGGGGCTACACGGACTCACCAGTAAGGTGGGCTGACAGACTAATCACAGATGAGATGGAGCTAGCTATTCTGGGGGACAGTAACCACTAAGAAATCTAAAAGCTTTGCACATCTTTCTTTTTTAAGTGGTCAGACCAAATAAGGCGTGGATTTCAATAAGAGCACTATGGCTAGCAATGTGGTCTAAAAGTAGGAGAGACACTATCAAAGGGGCTAATTGAGCTGAAGCACAAAAGAGAAGATTGAGCAGAATCTGGGTAGACTGAGGGAGCTGGGAGGGTCTGTGTACCCCAAACACACACACACACACAAGCACAGACACTTATGGGGTAGGAGTTAGAGTGCACATGAGCTGTGAAGAACATCAACAGCACAACACGAAAACAGGTGAGCCCTGAGGAAAGGATACACTACAGTAGACAAAAGAAGAAACTCAACCAGTAAAAAGACCTCAAATCAAAACACTTACCTAATAAATAATATTTCCTTGGGCAATTCCTGAAATAAAAATTAAAAAAGGAGATTCATCTTATGATATAAAGGAAGAAAGAGAACCAACATTAGATTTTTCTGTATATGTGTTGTTTGTTTATCATCCTGTGTCTGAATATATTTGCACACAGCCATCTTCTGTAAGTCTCATATTATAAATAAACTATACTACTTTCTTTATTACAGCAGGCATGTTTGAGCCGCTTGTTGACAACTCATCAATTTCCAAACAGAGAAAGTGAAGGATGATTTGTGTGTACCTTCTCGAATCCAGTTAACTTTGTTCAGAAACTCTATACATCTCTGTTTATAAATTGTGAGTGATCTGCCTGTGCTTTTTGCTTTTTAGTCCTAATTCAAATACAGACTTTCAGACAGAGAGTAGTTTGACCATGCAGGATGTGCTGCAGGTATGGGTGAGTCTCATATTTCACGGTAATAGAAACCTTTAAAGCCACTTGATTCACGTTGCTCTCTGTTCACTATCTGGACAGCTTTTCTGTTTTACAATTGGAGCCTGGCACTGATGGCCCCATCCTCTGTACAACTTGACAGCTCTGAGGGAGACACCTTTGAATTCTTTTAATTCCGAGAAACGCTGGACTGGAGTCAAAAAACTGAAGAAGTTGTCATGTTTGCTGTGTGACTAGTATTGTCTCTTTGAGTTCAAGAACAAAGTGTTGTTTTAAAAGACTTTTCTGGCTATTCTTTGTACAATTTTGAAACCTAAATGTGACAAAATGTACAGTATATTGCAGGGATGTTGAACTCCAGGTCTGTAGGTGGCTGCAGGTTTTCATTCTAACCCTTTTCCAAATCAGTGATCAGTTTTCACTGCTAATTAACTCCTTTTCCCTTCATTTTAATTTTAAGGATTCAGTCCTCTGAATTGATTCTTTTCTTCATTAAATGGAAGCCAAACAGAAATGAGATGTGAAACGAGCCGACAGATGACATGTTTTTAAGAATTCCGTCCTCTGAATGATTCTTTTCTTCATTAAATGGCAGCCAAACAGAAATGAGACATGAAAAGAGCCAACAGATGACCAGTTAAATTGGGGCTTCAAACTTCAAACCAATTTCACTGCAACCAGTTTCTTAATAAGAATCCGATTCTTGTTTTTTAATTAAACCCGTTATTTAATTCTACAGCTTGTTGCTGCTCTCATTCTGCCACAACAGACATTTCCAAAACTGTTGATTTTTCTGTTTTTTCTAACAACACCGTCAAAATGTTTTGGTGATCTAAGCATAACAACCTTACTGAGACCTTCACCTTTCTTTATTTTCAGACATTGTATGATGGGCACAGGTGAGCTGCTCATGTGGCAGTTCGTTTCGTGACTCATTATTGTTTGGCTGCTAATTAACAAAAAAGAAACAACTAAGGGTCCTAGGCAAAAGAAGTTAATTAGCAGCAAAATCTGGTCACTAATGAAGAAGATGGTCAGAATGAAAACCTACAGCCACTGCAGCCCTCCAAGACCGGAGTTTAACACCCGTGGTATATTGACTCGCATGTGCATAGGAGGACCACCTCACAAACTCTATAGAGGCATGTAATAAATCTCCAGGATGAGAAGGGACACTATTGCTGACACTGTCATCTCCTTCTTTGCCCTCAGTGCTGAGAAACTGGCCAGTGAGGGCAACTGTTCCCATAAAAACCAAAGCCTCCCAGAAAAAGGCATCATTTCTGACAGGAGGAACCCACTATGAACTTGGCTAACCAGCCCAACATGCCTTATTTGTTACATAAAGGAAGTGCACGCCAAAGAGTGTTTCTGTGTGGTTTGCTTGTTGAGTCTTTGGACAATAAATAGGATGACCCGGTTGACACCCTTAATTTTCTTGCTTCATGGAGCTGTTAAAGATGCACCCGACCATGATATTTACAATAAATACGTGAATTATTGTTTTGCAATAAGGGTACAAAAAGTGTGGATAGTGATTTTTTTTAATATTTTGCTTAATTTGCTTAAACTGTTTCCTATTTTTGGCTAAATATTATAAAAATATCTATTATTGCTATTGTATTGAATTAAAAGACATTCCTCATTTCAAGAAACTAAATGCAGTGATAACTCGTAGAGTTTGGTATGGATAGAAAAAATGGAAGAAGGTATCATGAGTGTTGTGTGATTAAAGAATTAAGGTGAAGGTTAAAGGTCAAGTTTTTAGGAAGGTGGTAGGACCACCTTTTTGAGGAATTCTCTGACTTAATGTCAATTTTAATTACTAACTATGACACACTCCTAATAGTTGGCGACTTTAATTTTCATATAGATAATCAGTGTGATCTAAAAGTAAAAGAATTTATGAACCTCCTGGATTCTTTTGATTTGAGACAACTCATAAATCAGCCTACACATAAAGCAGGTCATACATTAGACTTAGTGATTACTAAAGGACTGAAAGTTGATATAAAACAGATCATTGATATTGGTGTATCAGACCATTTTCTTCTACTTTTTAATATAGAAATAATGATAAAAAACACTCATGAGAAGCATATTGTTAAAAAACGCTTCTTTGATTCGGCAGCAGCTTTAAAACTTACAAACATTTTAAGCAATCAGTCCGTTTATAGTGCCAGCTATAATAGTGAGGTAATGTAAATAGTAAGGTGGAAAGATTTAATTCTAAAGTGAGAGCTGCTGTTGACATAGTTGCACCTGAAAAGACAGTTAAAAAATCTTCTAGCATTGGTATACCATGGAAGACCCAAAGAGTGTCTGATTTAAAGAGAACATGTCGGAGAGCTGAGTGTCAATGGAGGAAGAGTAAACTTACTATCCACTATGAAATATTAAAAGTTAAAATAACAGAATACAACAACACTGTCCGTCTTGAGAGCGCTGCTATTTCTCTAAGATTATAAATAACAATGCTAGTAATCCCAGAGTCTTATTTTCAACAATTGATCGCCTACTAAACCCAGGTAGCTCAAAGGAATGCCTCCTAAGTGCTTCCAGTGAAACCTGTGAGGCTGTCGCTGTATTTTTCAATCAAAAAATTAATGATATTAGAAATAACATAGTATATCTCCCCAACACTAAGGATCCTCCTAAACCCCAGCATCCTGTTATAAACAAATTAAACTGTTTCACTAGGATAGATGTATCTGATTTATATAAAATAATCCCTCAATTAAAACCCTCTACCTGTGTCCCGATACCAACAAGGTTTTTCAAAGAAGTATCAGGCGTGCTAATTGATAATGTTCTTGACATAGTAAATTCGTCATTAGATACTGGGGTCTTCCCAGACTGTCTTAAGACTGCTGTAGTTAAACCCCTACTTAAGAAACATAATCTTGACCCCTCAGCTCTTGAAAATTTTAGACCCATCTCTAACCTGCCTTCTTAAGTAAAGTTCTGGAGAAGGCAGTCATTATGCAGTTAAATGACCACCTAAATAAACATGCTATTCTTGATAAATTTCAGTCGGGTTTTAGAACAAATCACAGCACAGAAACTGCACTCATTAAAGTAGTAAATGACTTGCGGGTAAATGCAGACAGAGGCCATTTATCTGTTCTCATCCTCTTAGATCTGAGTGCTGCATTTGACACCATTGATCACAACATTCTTAGAAATCGCCTTAGTCAATGGGTGGGCCTCTCTGGCAGTGTCTTAAATTGGTTTGAATCCTACCTGACAGGGAGAAAATATTTTGTTAGTTGTGGGAATTACAACTCGAAGACACATGATATCAATATGGTGTTCCACAAGGCTCTATCCTGGGTCCGCTGTTATTCTCAATCTACATGCTTCCGTTAGGTCAGATTATCTCAGGGCACAACGTGAGCTACCACAGCTATGCTGATGACACACAGCTGTACTTATCAATAGCACCTGATGACCCTGATTCTATTGATTCACTAACACAATGTCTGACTTGTATCTCAGAATGGATGAATAGTAATTTTCTCAAGTTAAATAAAGAGAAAACTGAAATTTTAGTGATCAGCAATAATGGATACAATGAGGCTATTAGAAATAAACTGGATACATTAGGATTAAAAGTCAAGACGGAGGTAAAAAGCTTAGGGGTGATTGTTGACTGTAATCTGAATTTTAAATCACATATTAATCAGATCATTAGGACAGCATTTTTCACTTAAGAAACATAAGTAAAGTTAGACCTCTTATATCACTGAAAGATGCTGAGAAATTAGTTCACGCGTTTGTTTTCAGTCGACTAGATTACTGTAACGCACTCCTCTCAGGACTACCCAAAAAGATATAAATCACTTGCAACTAGTGCAGAATGCAGCTGCTAGAATCCTAACTAGGAAAAGAAAATCAGAACACATTTCTCCAGTTTTAATGTCACTACACTGGTTACCTGTGTCATTCAGAATTGACTTTAAAATTCTGCTTATGGTTTATAAAGCCTTAAATAATCTCCCCATCTTATATATCAGAATGTCTGACACCTTATATTCCAAATCGTAACCTCAGATCCTCAAATGAGTGTCTCCTTAGAATTCCAAGAACAAAACTTAAAAGAAGTGGTGAGGCCTTCTGCTGCTATGCACCTAAAATCTGGAATAGCCTGCCAATAGGAATTCGCCAGGCTGATACAGTAGAGCACTTTAAAACACTGCTGAAAACACATTACTTTAACATGGCCTTTTTATAACTTCATTTTAATCTTAATTTAACTTAATCCTGATACTCTATATGTTCAATCTCCTCAAAATAACTATTCATGGTGGCTCTAAAATCGGTACTGACCCCTACTCTCTTTTCTGTTTCTTTTCCGGTTTCTTTGTGGTGGTGGCCTGCGCCACCACCACCTACTCAAAGCTTCATGATGCTCCAACAATGATGGACGGATTAAAAGGCAGAAGTCTACGTGACCATCATCATCATCAAGCCCTTCCGTGAGAATCCTAAATCCAAAGAGGACTGTTTCATTTATGTTAGGTAGAACACCCAGAAGGGACTGGGCGGTCTCATGGTCTGGAATCCCTACAGATTTTATTTTTTCTCCAGCCGTCTGGAATTTTTTTTGTTTTTTCTGTCCCCCCTGGCCATTGAACCTTACTCTTATTCGATGTTAATGTTGATTTATTTTGTTTTATAATTATGTCTTTCATTTTTCTATTCTTTAATATGTAAAGCACTTTGAGCTACTGTTTGTATGAAAATGTGCTATATAAATAAATGTTGTTGTTGTTGTTGTTGACCAGCAATGATGTATGGAGCTGAGACATGGGCAATAAAGGGAGCACAGGAGAAGAAGATAGATGTGGCAGAAATGAGAATGTGGAGATGGATGTGTGGAGTTACAAAAAATGACAGAATAAGAAATAAGACAATCAGAGGTACAACAAAAGTGGAAGAGACATCGAAGAACGGACAAGAAAGTAGGTTGAAGCAGTACGGACATGTGACGAGCAGAGACAACGAATATGTGTTTGAAAGAGTGATGGGAATGAAAACAGAGGAGAAGAGAAAGCATGGGAGGAGGATGAATAAAGTAAAAGAAGATTTGAAGAAAAAGGGTGTGACTGTTGAGGGGGTGCAGGACCGTGTTGCTGTAGGCGCATCAGCTATATGAAAGTGTTCAGCACTACGATCAGCTCGGAACCGATCAGCTGATGCTGGCACCTCACATTCGTTACCGACTACTTGCATCAAAATCAGAGTCTGACAAGTCAAAGTCCAATTCAACGATAATACGCAAGTCGTCATCCACGCAGTTCTTTGCTTTGCGCATTCATGTTGATCTCTTGCCAGATGTTAATGCCATTTTTGCTGTTGTCTGCTCTTCATTATTCACATTAGTGCAGAGAATCTCAGTCAAACCAACGAAGCAAAATTTCCTTCTAGCAAAGAGAGTCAAACTGAAACATAATGGCAGGTTTGGTCACCTTTTACAGTTGATTACCACCCTCAACCCCTTCTGTTGACAAAAGTCGACATCCGCCCTGAAAGAGTTAAACAACTTGGGGCATCCACATAAAATGACAAGGATAAGCTTTCTTGAAGGATTTATTAATGGTAACTCATTGTAAAAAGGCAAATGAGATTGTGACAAGACATATATGTTATGCACCACAACCACGCAGACTCTGGAGTCTACATAACATCATTTCAAGAGAGGCTCACCAAATCAAGCTAATTAAAAGGGCCTGCTCAGTTATAGGACACACTCTGGACCCCCTGGAGATTGTAGTAAAGGAGAGATTGAAAACAAAACTGAATGCCATTATGAACAACACTGCACATCCTCTCTCTGACAAACCAACACTGAGGACTTTCAGAAAAATGAATTATTCAGCTGATGTGTGTAAAGAAACACAAATTTGGCTCCTTAATACCAATGGCAATACGCCTCCATAATGTGTCATTGGGACTGGGACTGCCAAGTCAGAAGGTTTTCTTTCTTTATAAATGTTCTTTGTAGTCATTCTGGTGTGTATTCAGACCATAGAGTGGATTTATTTATTTATTTAAAGAGCTTCTTCAAAAAGCCAGATATGACCCTGGGAACAAAAAAAGTTCTATCTAATCTATATACCTTAAAGATACATTTTGGAGGTGCCTGAAAAAAGCGCATAAAGGTGTGCCCATTTTGCGTAAATGTCCACTCTGCAACTTATGGGCCTTAGAAGAGCATTTACAACAACTATAAAAAGTGTGTTAATGAATGACAAGATCATTTCAGTGCAGAGTCCAACAAATAACAATCTGAGATAAAAACATGTGGGGCATAACAAAAGCACATATTAGTGCACGCATTTCAGTTCACGTCACCTTGCTTGTCCCAAGAAATTGATTTTTCGGCAGGTTCTTAGAACGAGACCAAGACAAGATATTACACACAAAACCACAATGTCATCAGCCATTAAATAAAAAAAATGTGTACAAATTATAATAAAATAACCCAAGGTAAAAATAATACTTATGGTATAGCATCAGATTATGCCTACGACATATAAAAATTAAAATAACATTCAGACCTAATGACTTATTTGTTAAAGTAAAACTTACATAGAAGATTAATAGCAACCGGAATGAAGGATTATGAACTATGTGAACAAGTCGCCTTGGCTTGACGGAAACACCTGAATTATGAACATTGTGGTGAGTTCTGTCTGCGCTCTGCTGACCTCATCACTGGCGACTTGCACATAACTGTCAATGATTTTATTGCTCCACTAGGGGGTTCACCCCCTGCTCACTTCGCTCGCCAGCCACTTCACGTCACTGCCACTCACGTTGTGAAGAGGAGATGCAGTCGCTCCTCCGAAACCCCCTCTTAAATGGTGATACAATGGGAAACAAATACAGTTTTCTTTTACCTCCTCAGTGCTCGATCAGCTGCTGCCGTGCCGAGTGATCTGCATCTTGCGCGGCACTTTGAACATTTAAAAGCCTGTACAGCAGCTGTCCTACTACTTGTGTTTTATTTCCGTGGTTAAATCTTTTGGCACAAAGTCCCGTCTCGCAAGACGTGAGTTCTGGATATGTTTTAGTTTATAATTTAAAAATGAAATAAAAATCTGAAAATCTGACAACGTCACATTAAGGTTCGATAAATTCTGAAAAGAATGATACCAAACATATATGTGTAAGTTTTACAATAAGCCCGATTTAAAGTGTGACAAAAAAACGTGAGATTAAAAACGTCACTGTTTCACTTTTAGGCTTAGGATTGTATATATAGAGAGTAGATTTTAGTTTTATTTCTTCTAAACCCATGAAGAAGAACTGAAATTGCGACAGACACAATAAAACATTTATGAAAAAAATGACAATAATAATAAAAATTAAGTAAAATAGTACATTACATTGCTTATTAGCACATCATTTCTCATATTACTGTACCTCTCTTAGTCTCCCAGGTTAAAAAAAATATGAATCATGTTTCTTACCTTCAAGTATGTCTTCAGTGATATGCAGAATCCCTCTGTGTCTTCATGCTGTTGTGATATTTCATCTTAGATTTTAAATTATTATAATGTTACATGATGCATGCGATATCGAATCAGATCTGTAAATTGTTTTGCTACGTTTTACTTTCTGCAGACCAGGTTACACTACAGAGTAATTTATAAGCAAGATAACTTAGAATAAAACCTCCTTTAAATTTATAGAGTAGGCACACCACCAACTCTCATATGGAAAGTGTGAAGTCCCCATGTGTGGTTTGTGTCTCGTCTTCTGTTATTTTCACCCTGCTGTCCTTTGAGACTTTGAGACAAGTCGAGGCGTCTTGACACCTGCATGATGACACGCAGGGTCCCCTCAGCTTTGTTAACCTTTGGTGTATTGAACCTGGTAATAATTGTAATTTCTAGATTAGACTGGCAGTAAACTGAAGTCACCTCCAGGAACTTAAAGGATTGTAGACTTGAATGTTTTTAAATGATCAACATATTTAAGCATCACATCTACTGTAAACTGTCCTGTTGTTAATGGGGTATAACTGTGTGTACGTCAGTGTATACTGTAATGGACTGCCATTCGATTCTGAACGTGGAGTCTGTCATAAGATGGATGATATATACTCTATCATATACAGTATATATATTGTATACTCGTATATGGTAGTATGCAAAAATCTTAGGCACTTGCAAAATATGCTGTAGAGCAGGAATGCGTTCAGAAGTAATGCCATGAATTGATTTTATTAAAGAATTAACTTTGTAGAAAACACAATTAACAAAAACACACATCAATGAAATCGATGTTTGGTTTGCCCACCTTTGCCTTACAAACAGCACCAGTTGTCTCAGGCCCACTGCCGTGCAGTTTTTGATGGTCCTTGCATGGTCAGTTGTCCCATGCCTCTTGTTCTCCTGCTCCATTTCCACTGCAGGCTTTGGCCATCTTACTGGTAATTCCAGGATGACTCAGTGATGTTTAGATAAGAGCTTTGTGATGGCCATACTATCTGCTTCAGGATTTCCTTTTTTCGCTGCAGACACCTATTTTTATGATTTTGGCTGTGTGTTTGGGGTTTTTGTCAGGTTGGAGAATGAAATTGGGACTGATTAGGCGCCTCGCTGCTGGATGGATAAGAATTGGTCTGTGACTACAACGCACCTAACCTTCCAGTTTCTTTGCTCAAAATGTTAAATTCTGTCTTCCTTAGAGCTCAGATCTGTTAACAGGACATTTACAATCAATCTTCTCCATTCCAAATGCAACCTCTGTGCAAATTTGCAGCTTATTCTGTCAAGCCAGTTTCTGCTATGCATGTCCTTCTGCATGATCCTGGCACAGTGACTGTCCCTATAATGCGGAAATGGGCTTCAGCCGTCCCCTAATCTGATACTCGGTGCTGGTGTACTAGCTTAGAAATGGTTAGCTTGCTATATAAAAATCTTCATTACCAGCACATATAATACTATTTTGTTCATAGGACTAATTTTATCCTGGATTGGGAACCTTCACTGTGTTTCATTCTTTCTTCCAGGAATTTATCCACATACAGTTCTCCAGTCCTTTGGCAGAAAACAAACAATGTCATAGAAGACACAGGTTGGCTGGCATCTCGGCCATGATGAATGGTCCTTTACTCAGCCGGGAGCCCTTGATAATGGAAAGGAGGATGGAGTTTGGCTCCCGAGGCCATGTGTGTCCCCAGCCCCCCCAACACAATATATGGTAACAACTGCAACAACAAAATGTCAAAGTCTTTACATTCTTGGTGCTTCCTGTTTTGCTATATGGTTGTGAGACATGAACGCTAGCCCATGACCTGAGATGAGGACTGGACTCCTTTGGTACTGCGTCTATTCAGAGAATCCTTGGGTACTGTTGGTTTGACTTTGTGTCAAATTAGGAGTTGCTCATGGAGTCCCAAATGAGGCACGTTACCTGCATTATAAGGGAGCATCAGTTATAGCACTACTGCCATGTTGCACGATTCCCCAAGGGTGATCCAACTCGCGGGATCCTCATTGCTGAGGACCCAAGCAACTGGACCAGGCAAGGGGACACCGATATAACACCTGGCTGTGGCAAACAGATGGTCATTTTCAGAGGCAGGGACTGGACTGTGTGTCTGTGTTTCGTCGTGTAGTGGGTGTACCAGTGCATGCTCCCCAACCTAAGCTGACCTGTTAGCCTGTTGTGTCTCTATCAGTAAAGTATTTCAGATTTTTGTTGTATAACAGCGAAAGGCCACCTCAGCACTTCTTTAATGGTTAGCGCTTGGAATATTTATTAGACCAGTATTAGAATATCTAAGGTTGCGACTGGGAATGTATGTGGACAGAGTAAGGAGTAAGCATATTTAGGACTTTATATACCATTAGTAGTAGTATTTTAAAGTCAGTTCTATAGGACACTGGTCAGTAATGTAACAATATTAACACAGGTGAATATGCTCAAATTTTTTTTTCCTGGTGAAGATTCTTGCTGTACTGACTTTTAAAAGGGTAGTCAGTCCAACTAATTAAAAAGTGAGGATCTGAAAAAAGAACAGATTTAAGGGCAAAGCAAGGGTCAAAACTGACAGTCGACAAGAGAGAAACGTCAAGACCCAATTGTAAACCAAAATTTACAGCCAAAGGTGAGAGGTTTGTTTTGAAATATCAGTAATGAAAGTTCGAAATAAGTAGTATGTTATGTTTGATTCCAATCTCAGATACTTGTGACTATTTCAGAGCGATCTTTTTACCAACACATCAGTGACATCAAAAGCTGTGCAACCCCGGCGCATCACAGGAAATCTTCAATGAAATTAGCAATGCAAACCCACCAAATAATGGCAACTTCCCAAAATGAAATGGGGCAGGAAAAATGGTAAAAAATATCAAACTTCTATACCAAAGCCCTAAACAATATTCTGATTGCAGAACTGGATTCCTTGGGTTTTAAAAGCCCCCAAAACAATGCCAAGATTAGTAGTCCAGCTTCAGGGAAACCAAAGAAAAAAATGTAAAAATGCTGCAATCGTAAGACTTGCAGTCGTTTTCTGAAATTAGCTACAGACAATTAAGGTGGTCCTGTGCGTTACAGTAATCTAGTCAACTAAAACCAAAAGCGTGAAATAAATTCATTGTATCCTGCAGTGTTATAAGTGATGCAGTACAATAAAATATTTGAACTCCCTCAAGGAACGAAGTTAACATATTATAAGACCATATTCCTGTTAAAATACGTGAGATCTTTGTAGGTATATCACCCAGTGCTTGATTAAGACAATCTAACAAGTAGCTGCCCCATGACCAATGACATAATGTGCAAATTGAACCAAAGTGATGAACTAAAACAGGAACAGCTGCATTAAGGGAATAAACCCAAGGACAACCAGACTAGAATGTTGGAGTAGGTGATTTAACCTGCAAAGCGTACACCATGAAGAAAGTGAACATAATGACATAACACAATGTGGTCACCATGCATCATTAATGTCTTTACCAAGCAGAATTTTCAGAGCAGACAGATATTTCCAGATTTGCCATCCAAGCCCTCTGCAGAAGTACAAAAAATGGGTAAAACAGAGGAGTGTGAGTATAATAAACTATAAATACATCAAGCTTACTTCAAAATCAGAAAATGTCCAGTACCGATTTTAATGCAGAAATGACAGGAAACCACTGGTACTGGGTTAGTCCAGAGACGTTTTACCAGATGTGGTCTTAATGGAAAAGTAAATGATAAAATGTTGGGCTGGGAAAAAATCCAAACAACTCACCTAATTGTTAGGAAGTCACTATGCACTGGAGAAATTTTGAAGGACTGAAAAATACCAAATATCATCCCATTATAGAAAAAGGATGACAGGGTAGATCCAAGCAACAATAGGCCAGTAAGCTTAACATGCATCACTGGAAAATTAATGGAAGTAATTATTAAGGATAAGATTGAGCAACATCTGGCAAGGACAGGAGTTATTCTGAACAGTCAGCATGGGGTCAGAAGAGGGAGGTCGTGTTTTACTAACATGCTGGAATTCTATGAAGAAGCAACAAAAGAATTTTCTCTTGGGGATTAATAAAGTATCTATCTATCAAAAGGATCAAAGTGGAACAGATGATATTATTAATCTGGACTTTCAGAAAGCATGTGAAAAGGTGAGCTACATGAGACGGTGTGCATTGAACTAAAAAATTAGAACAATTAGAACAATTAGAACAATCTAGACGAGAACAGGCCATTCAGCCCAACAAAGCTCGCCAGTCCTATCCACTTGCTTCCTCCAAGAAAACATCAAGTCGAGTTTTGAAAGTCCCTAACGTCTTACTGTCTACCACACTACTTGGTAACTTATTCCAAGTGTCTATCGTTCTTTGTGTAAAGAAAAACTTCCTAATGTTTGTGCGAAATTTACCCTTAACAAGTTTCCAACTGTGTCCCCGTGTTCTTGATGAGCTCATTTTAAAATACAAGTCTCGATCCACTGTACTAATTCCCTTCATAATTTTAAACACTTCAATCATGTCACCTCTTAATCTTCTTTTGCTTAAACTGTAAAGGCTCAGCTCTTTTAATCTTTCCTCATAATTCAACCCCTGTAGACCTGGAATCAGCCTAGTCGCTCTTCTCTGGACCTTTTCTAGTGCTGCTATGTCCTTTTGTAGCCTGGAGACCAAAACTGCACACAGTACTCAAGATGAGGCCTCACCAGTGCATTATAAAGGTTGAGCATAACCTCCTTGGACTTGTACTCCACAGATCGTGCTATATAACCTAACATTCTGTTAGCCTTCTTAATGGCTTCTGAACACTGTTTGGAAGTTGATAGCTTGGAGTCCACTATGACTCCTAAATCCTTCTCATAAGGTGTACTCTCGATTTTCGACCGCCCATTGTGTATTCAAACCTAATATTTTTACTTCCTATGTGTAATACTTTACATTTACTGACATTAAATTTCATCTGCCACAAATCTGCCCAAGCCTGTATGCTATCCAAGTCCTTCTGTAATGATATAACGGATTCCAAATTATCTGCTAATCCACCTATCTTGGTATCATCTGCAAACTTAACCAGCTTGTTACTTATATTCCTATCTAAATCATTTATATATATTAAAAATAGCAGCGGCCCTAGCACTGACCCCTGTGGAACACCACTCTTAACATCGCCAGTTCTGATGAGGTTCCTCGCACCATCACCCTCTGCTTCCTGTGTCTGAGCCAATTCTGCACCCATCTAAAAACATCACCCTGAATTCCCACTTCTTTTAACTTGATGCCCAACCTCTCATGTGGCACCTTATCAAATGCTTTCTGAAAGTCCAGATAAATAATATCATAAGCTCCACTTTGATCGTATCCTTTTGTTGCCTCCTCATAGAATTCCAACATGTTAGTAAAACACGACCTCCCCTTCTGAACCCATGCTGACTGTTCAGAATAACTCCTGTCCTTGTCATGTGTTGCTCAATCTTATCCTTAATAATTCCTTCCATTAATTTTCCTGTGATGCTTGTTAAGCTTACTGGCCTATAGTTGCTTGGATCTGCCCTGTCACCCTTTTTATATAATGGGATGATATTTGCCATTTTCCAGTCCTTTGGAATCTCTCCAGTGCACAGTGACTTCCTAAAAATATGTGTCAAGGGTTTATATATGTACTCACTAGCCTCCTTAAGAACACGAGGATAAATATTATCTGGGCCTGGTGATTTGTTTGATTTCATCTTATTTAATCTGAGCAGCACTTCTCCCTCTACAATTTCCAAATCCCTCAGTACCTCCTTAGTAGTTGTGTTTACCTCTGGCAGGTTATCCACTTGCTCACTTGTAAACACCTCAGAAAAATGTAAGTTTAGGGCATCTGCTATTTCATTGTCTGTATCTTTTAATTCCCTTTACTATTCCTGATGAACTTGACCTCCTCCTTAACTGTTCTTTTACTACTAAAATACTGAAAGAATCTCTTGGGGTCTTCTTTCGCCTTATCTGCTATATTCCTCTCCAACTGTCTTTTAGCCTCTCTGATATCCTTCTTAATGGTTGCCCTCATGTTCTCATACGCTACGGTTCTCTTTGCAGTCATTAGTCTTATATGCCTTATACAGCAGTTTTTCCTTTGCAACTTCTTTTTAAATCTTTATTAATCCATCGTGGAGATTTTTTAGTTTCCTATTACTTCCAAATTTAGGTATGTATCTGTCCTGCATTACATGTAAAACATTTTAAACCTGTTCCACTGCTCCTCGACTGTCTCCACATTTAAAAGCTTATCCCAGTCTATCCTACTTAGACTTTGTCGCATCTGCTCAAAATTAGCCCTACTAAAGTTCAACTTAACAATTTTAGTCTTTGCATCTGTACTCTTACAAAATACTGAGAATTGTATTACATTATGGTCACTTGACCCTAGTGGTTCAATCACCTCTACACCCTCAATTCTATCCTGATTATTACAGAATACTAAATCCAGATAGGCTTCACCCCTTGTTGGTGCTTTAACATGCTGTGTTAAAAACAGTCGCGATTACTTCTAAAACTCCTGCTCTTGTGCTCCTCCATCTGTAAGGTTATCCCAGTTAATATTTGGATAATTAAAGTCCCCATGACTATAATATCCCCTGTAAACTTGCCTTTTGATATTACTAAAAGATGTGTGTTGAAATTACTGTCTGAATTGGGTGGTCTATAACACACTCCTAAAATGAGACCTTTTCCCTAATATTTTCCAGGCGAAGCCACATGTCCTCACTAAGATGGGGCTCATCATCCAACTGAAGATGACTTACATTTAATTCCTGTTTGGCATAAACAGCAACCCCACCTCCTTTTCTGTTCTGTCTATCCTTCCTAAAAATGTGTATCCCTCTATGTTACACTCATCCCCATCTTTGTTATTTAGCCAGGTTTCCGTTATTGCTATAATATCATAATTGTGCTCTGCTACATACAACTCCAACTCACTTACCTTATTTTTGATACTTCTAGCATTAAGGCAAGCTATTTTTAATGTGTTAATCCTTCTATCTTTACGTGTTTGCTTAAAATTTACATTACTATGCATTTTTATTTCTACACCATTGTTTGTTCTTCCATGTATAGATCTAAATCTGGCCTGTCCTAAACTCCCTGCCCCCATTCCCTAGTTTAAACAATCCTCGACTAGCCTACACATACGCCTCCCCAATACATTGGTGCCCCTCCGGTTCAGATGTAACCCGTCACGGCGGAACAGGTCCCATCTGTTCCAAAAGGAGTCCCAATGCCCCATAAACCTATACCCTTCTACCCTGCACCAAGATTTGAGCCACGCGTTAAGCCTTCTAATCTCCTCAATCTTACCTGGACTGGCGTGGCACAGGCAGAACTTCGGAGAAGACTACCTTGTCAGTTCTGCTCCTCAGCTTGGTACCTAACTCTTTGAATTTGGATCGCAGAACTGACAGACTACCCTTATGTATGTCATTTGTTCCAACGTGGACAATGACAACTGGATCCACCCGCTCTGGCCAAGAGCCTATCCACCCTTCCAGGGAGGTCTCCCACCTGAGCTCCCAGAAGGCAACACACCGTACGAGACTCTCTCTCTGGAGCACACCTGCGCTTCAGTCCCCCTAATGATTGAGTCCCCAACTATCACTACCTCTCTCTTTTTGGGAACTGGTTTTGAGGTGGCCCGTTGGGGCTCCTCAACCCTGCCTACCACCTCAGAATTATCAGAGTCACCGTCCAGCTCCGCCAGGACATGATAACGGTTAGACACTTCTAATTCTGGGGTTGATGCCCCGGACAGTGTGCACCCTTTACCTTACGCCTTGCACCGTGACCCACCTATTCCTACCTGTCTGGTCTGGAATCTCCTCCGCCACCTTAGGGGTGCACACTATCTCTAAAGGACACCTGGGCCAAGTCCGCCAATTCTCTATTACAACGCAGGTCAGCCAACTCCTCCTCCAGTTCAGCGACCCTGAGCTCGAGGTGCTGGATCAGCTGGCATCTCTTGCAGATGTAGCCCTCATAGACAACTGGCTCTTCCAAACCATCATCTAAAAGTCCAACATCCAACAGGACTTGCATTGCACTGGCCTCATTATTAAAATTTGATTTGGGATTACTAAGCTGCCTTAACTATATATATTTTTTTTTCTTAAAATTAAATTTCTTCTTCTTTCAGCTGCTCCTTAACTTAAATGGTAACACTAAGATCTGCTACAGATATTTTACACCTTTTCCCCCTTAAGCTCCTGTACTGTTCTCCCTCTCAGCTGCCTGCCTTTCTATGAGGTTAACTTTACTTTTCTCTGTCTCTTCTAGCTTTGCTCTTCTTACTTATAAGCTCTTCACTCGCACTGTTTGTATTCCCCGTATTAATGAACCAATACGCTGTCGCCCACTTAACTGTTCTGCCTCTGGACGCTAAGGACTGTTTAATCTAAAATAAACAAATAAATAAAACTTTACTACCTTATTTGCTCCTACTGCTCCTTGTGCCTGATCGGTGTCTTAACGCAGGCCGCTTACCTGCGCACTACTGAGTTTCCACCTTTTACTGCTTTGAAGTCAGCCGCGCCTTTTTTCTTTTCCTTTAAACTAAGGAATCGCTGTTACGACGACGCGGTTATTTATTTACAAATGCCGATATCAGTTACTGCTGCTTTCTACCCTGCCGCCTCGATGCTAATTCAAATACAGATAACAAGAAAAGAACAAGTACAAATAACTTTTCCAAGCGCACTTCCAAACACCCAGCTACTTTTGCTCTTGTGCGGCGAAAAAAGCAAAAAACCCTTCTAAAGGGAAAAAGCTTTAAAATTCCCACACGGTTCCTTAGAGGCAACCAAAACCCAAGTTTTAAGAGCAAAATGTATTTTTTAATGTAAATCTCACACCACAGAACAAACCAACACTCTCAACAGACTCTAGCGTTTGCAAAGCACACGTCAGCACAAAGCACACGTGACTCTCAGCTCTGAGCACCCTCCTCCCATGAATGAGCTGGGAAAGAGTGGGAGTTCACGGGGTGGTGGGTGCAGAATTGGCTCAGACACAGGAAGCAGAGGGTGATGTTGTTTGGAATGTCATCAGAATTGGCCGATGTTAAGAGTAGTGACCAGCAGGAGACGTGGGACTGCCACTATGTTTAACATCTAAACTGTAAATGATTTAGATAGGAATATAAGTAACAAGCTGGTTAAGTTTGCAAATGGTACCAAGATAGGTGGATTAGCAGATAATTTGGAATCCATTATATTATTACAGAAATACTTTGATAGCATAAAGGCTTGGGCAGATTTGGGGCAGATGATTTTTTTTATTAGTTTTATTGTAATCATTCCATATAAATCGATCAATTTTTACAAAAAATAGGATTGAGAACAAGTCAACCCCCACCCCTGAAAAAGAGAGCATGGCCAACAGGGTAAAGCTTAAGGCTTGTAAGCATACCTACATTGATGAGTTTGACAGGCAAATAGAGATGAATGGAGAAGAAAAAGAAATGCGGATATACAGTGGAACCTCGGTTTACGAGTATCTTGGTTTACGAGTGTTTTGCAAGACGAGCAAAATTTATTAATAAATTTTGACTTGATAAACGAGCGATGTCTTGCAATACGAGCAGTATGGATACACTGTGTCTGCTGAGTGTCATGTGATCACAACTGAGCTGATGGTTCTTCTCTCTCTCTCTCTCCTTATCTCTCTTGCTCGCAAAGCGCGTCTTTTTCTCCTTATCTCGCTCGCTCACAGTGCAGTCTCTCTCTCTCTCTTCTCTTGAGGGCAATTGTCTCCTATTCTCCGTCTGAGTCTGTTTGCCTCACTCATATAGTCATCATCTGTATGAGCGTATACTGTTTACTACAGCATTATGACTGTGTGTGTGTGTGCGCGCTGTGAAGTGCGAGTCCCCATCTTGCGCCCCAAAACACGAAGCTGAGTCTCATTACTTTAACAACACCAGCCGCCTTCAGCTTGAAACAGCAACAGTGCTGTTATTTATTGCAGCAGGATGTTTATAATGTTTCTTGTATCGCCCATTGACGGCAGGCGCTTATAGCATGTCTGTGATCTTTTTAAATGTGCTTATACGGCGAACTGCTACAGCGCTGGGAGACTGCAATTGCTTTGGGACACTCTTCCGCGTGTCGTCCCGTTGGGTGAAATCCCACATGAGTTTAGAAACTCACTCACACCAGCCATGATTCTTTTTAAAGGTAAAGTGCAGGTTAATTTGTTTTATGTATTTTTACTTTATATTTTTATTAATCATTTTATATGAATAGTTTTGGGTTGTGGAACGAATCATCTGAGTTTCCATTATTTCTTATGGGGAAATTCGCTTTGATATACGAGTGCTTTGGATTGCGAGCACGTTTCCGGAACGAATTATGCTCGCAAACCGAGGTTCCACTGTAATTGCTTCCTCTGTGCTTTAAATGCTTATTGTAAAATAATATTGATTAGATCCTACCATGTTCTGAAAAAATCTGTACAGATCCTATAACTGAGTATTTGATTTTTTCCAATTTCAAATAGTATAACACATCGGTTTCCCACTGACTTAAAAGAGGAGAGTTAGGATTCTTCCAGTTTAGCAAAAGTCTGCGTGACAAAAGTGTAGTGAATACAATCACAGTTTGTTTGTCCTTCTCCACTTTAAACCCATCTGGAAGAACACCAAACACAGCTGTTAATGGTTTAGGAGAGATTGTGACACCAAGGCTGTCTGAGAGGTAATTAAAAATTTTGGTCCAGAATGTTGTTAATTTGGTGCAGGCCCAAAACATGTAATCCAGTGAGGCTGGGACTTGATTGCAGCGTTCGCAGGTTCGATCCTGCCCTGGAAACATTTTGGAGAGTTTTAGGTGAGACAGATGTGCTCGATATATAATTTTGAGTTGAATAATTGTATGCTTTGCGCATATGGAGCTCGAGTGAATTCTCTGCATTGCTATTTTCCACTCCTTTTCTGATATATTGATTGAGAGATCTTTTTCCCAGTGTCCTCTTGGATCTTTGAAAGGGAGGGACTGTAAAATAATTTTATATATTGCAGAGATGGTGTCTAAGTCCTTGAAATTGAGCAATATTTTTTCCAGCATGGATGAGGGTGCAAGATGAGGAAAATCGGGCAGGTTCTGTTTAACAAAGTTCCTAATTTGAAGATAGTGAAAGAAATGTGTAGCTGGAATGTTAAATTTGGAATGTAATTGTTCATAGGATGCAAAGATGTTGTCTATATAAAGATCTCTAAGCAAGTTAATCCCAAATTTTTCCAGATATTAAAAACTGCATATGTTTGCGAAGGTTGAAAGAGGTGGTTCTCTTGCAGAGGTGCCACAGATAAAAGCTTCTCCATCTTAAAATGCTTTCTACATTGGTTCCATATTCTGAGTGAGTGAAGCACAATTGGGTTATTAGTATATTGCCGATAACTTGCATTTATTGGGGCACAGAGCAGGGAATATAAAGAAGTACTGCAGGATTTTACTTCTATTGTGGACCAGCCTGTGTATGTTAATCTATTTGTGTCCAGGTTTTTATAGCTTGTATGTTTGCTGCCCAGTAATAAAACTGAAGTTAGGTAGAGCCATGCCACCTTCTGCCTTTTGTCTTTGTAGGGTCGCTCTTTGGATACGTGGATGTTTTGAGTTCCAAATAAATGAGGTTATTGTTGAATCTAATTGCTTAAAAATGATTTATTGATGTATATTGGAATGTTTTGAAATAAAAAAGAGCTTAGGAAGAATATTCATCTTAACAGTGTTAATTCTTCCAGCTAGAGTGAGATGAAGGGTTGACCATCTATGCAAGTCTTGCTTAATTTTTTAAATTTTGCATACGGCAAAATTTTGTTGATAAAGAGCTTTATGTTTACTTGTGATGTTTACCTCTAGTTATTTAAACTGTTCTGCAATCATAAAATGTAAGGTGTCTAATCTAATTTTATATGCTTGAGAATTCACTGGAAAGAGTACACTTTTATTCAGATTAATTCTGAGACCAGAGATCTTTTGAAATTCTGTGAGTGCTGTTAAGACTGCAGGCACAGAATTTTGTGGGTCTGATATATACAGTACCATATCATCTGCATATAGAAAATTTTCTGTTCCAGTCCTTCTCTGATAATCCCCTTTATCTGATCAGCATTTCGACAGTGATTGCCAGTGGTTCAATGGCATTGCAAATAGCAGTGGTGACAAGGGGCATCCTTGTCTGGTACCACATTCTAGTTTAAAGTAGTCTGAACAAATGTTGTTGATACAAACTGAAGCTTCTGGATTGGTATACAGTAGTTTGATCCATGCACAAATGTTCGGGCCAAACCCAAATTTCTCTAATGTAGTAAAAGGTATTTCCATTCAATCATGTCAAATGCTTTTCTGCATCCAATGATAATAATATTTCTGGGGTGTTTGACTTTGTTGGTGAGTATATTACATTAAACAGGTGTCGAAGATTTGAAGATAAGTGTCGACCCTTGATAAATCCAGTTTGATCTTGTGATATTACGAAGGAGCACTTTCTCCATCCTTCTAGCTATGATTTTGAGAGTATTTTAACGTCATTATTCAGAAGTGAAATTGGTCTGTATGATGCACATTGCAATAAGTCCTTATTTTGTTTAGGAAAGACGGTGATTAATGCTTGGTGAAAAGTTTGAGGAGAATTTGATTGTCTCTGGCTTCTGTAAATGTTGTTAATAGGAGGGGAGCTAGCTGAGCTGAGAATTTCTTATAAAATTCTGCAGGGTAGCCATCAGGGCCTGCTGCTTTCCCCTTGAAGTGACTTTATAGCATCTAGTAATTCTGATAGCGCCAGAGGTCTATCAGTTCCTCTGCACTAGAAGTATCTATTTGTGTTATCTGTAATGTATCCAGAAATGTATAAGATTGTGTGTTGTCTTCTTTAAACTCAGTAGAATATAAGGATTTATAGTAGACTCTAAATGTGTGCATTATATTTTTATGGTCCGTTCATGTTGGTGATTACTGGGATTGCATTGCGAACTTTTTGCTTGTGGATTTGTCGAGCTAAAAGCTTAGTAGCTTTCTCTCCGTGTTCATAATAATGATGTCTGGATTTATAAATTAGTTGTTCAGTTTCTTTAGTTGTCAAGAGGTTTAGTTCTGAATGCAGAGCCTGCCTTTTCCTATGTAGAGCCTCGCTTGGAAGCCTGGCATGTTCTTCATCTATTCTAGTAATTTGCTTTTTAGCTCTGATACTTTCTTGGTTTCTAATTTATTTCTGTGGGAAAGATATGAAATAATCTGTCCTCTTAAGAAGGCCTTAAGAGTTTCCCAGAGTATTCCTGCAGAAACCTCTGAGGATGTATTTGTCTCTAGGAAGAAAGTGATTTGTTTGGATATAAATTCTGTACAGTTCTCATCTGCTAATAGAAGCGGGTTTAAACGCCATGTGCGAGGTGAGTGTGTGGGGCATAGTGACTTTAGTTCCAAGATCAGAGGTGCATGGTCGGAAATAACAATAGCATCGTACTTGCAAGATTTAATTGTAGGCAAGAAATGATTATCTATAAAGAAATAATCAATTCTTGAGTAGTAATAATGTACTGGTGAGTACAAAGAATATGTTATTGAGTTTGGGTTTAGAAACCTCCTAAGTTGTGGTCAGTTATAAACTTTGTAATTATCTTTGCAGTGTTAGATGTCATCCGCCCTTTGATAGAAGTCCTATCTTAGAATGGATTTAATACACAATTAAAGTCCCCATCTTTTATAATTTTATGAGTATTCACATTGGGAATTGATGCAAATAAATTATGTATGAATTCCTTATTTTCGAAATTAGGTGCATAAACATTTATCAGAATCATTTCACAGTTAAATAAGTTGCCCATGACCATCACATATCTCCCTTCAGGATCCAATACTACATCTGATGCTACAAATGAGACTGTTCTATGTATGAGAATTCCCACACCTCTAGTTTTCTTTGTAAAGCTAGAATGGAACATTTGGCCAGTCCAGTCCTTTTGCAGCTGGAACTGATCCTTGCTTAGTAAGTGGGTCTCCTGTAAAAATACTATTTTAGCGTTTAAACCTGTTAGGTGAGAGAATACTTTCTTTCTCTTTAATTCGTGATTCAGGCCTTTAACATTCCAGCTCACAAAGTTAACTGTCCCATCATGGAGACATTGATTCTGAATTTTTTATGTCATTTTATAGTCTTAACTGGAAGTGAGTCAGCTTTAACCTTAATTTCCTATTTCCCCAAGAGTTATTGCAATCTTAAAGTATTAAGATAATAAACCCGGGGAATGGTGTTAGAAAGTGGTCCAGTATAAGCATAGTAAGTCTTAATGCATAAACCAAGGGTATGATGTTAAACAGTCTCCTTTAGTGTAGTAGAAAAAAATAAATAAATAAAAGATGGTTAATTTCTTCCACACACACGTCTAAACCTGTAATTAAAACATAAACAGATAGCATCTGAGTAATGAAAAGGATGTATAATTATAATACCCGTATCATTACAAATGGATCAGACAGCAGGTGATAACCTCCTTGCCATGCAGTGGCAGGATTCGACTCACTATTGTGTTTTAGAATATTGTCATGATCAGCTTTCTTAACTCCTTTTCTGCTTCTTCCTTGCGGGCGAAGGCGTGGTATTGGCCTTGAATTTCCACTTTCAGTTTGGCAGGATACAAGAGGCTGTATTTGATATCGGCTTGCCGTAACCGTTGTTTAATGATGTAGAAAGCTGCACGTTTAGCAGTTGTTGCCGGAGAGAAATCAGGGAAAATACGAATGTGGTTATTTTCATATATAATCTCTTGTTTGTGTCTGTGGAGTGCCATCACCTCTAGTTTAAATAATAATCTCCCGAAGTGGATAATTAAAGACCTAAGTCTAAAGGTATTTGATCCGTGTATGCGATAAGCCGCTGCTATCTTGGAATCTGATTTAAAGTCCTCTCCAATTATTTTAGAGAATAGTTCAGCTGCGAATTTCACTGGATTTGGACTTTCACGATTCTCAGGTAGACCTTCGATTCTAATATTATTCCTTCTGCTTCCATCTTCCAGAGCAGCAAGTCTGTCTCCGAGTTTTTTGCATTCGGAATTGTCAGCTGTTGCTTTTTCTTCAGCGGTGGAAGCTAGATTTTTGGCTGTTTCAATTCGAGTCGTGAATGCTGCTTGACATCCTCCAGCTGATCAGCAAGTGTGCTCAGTTTAGACATGGTTTCCTGAATCTGCTCTTCAATTTTACCCAGCATATCTTTAAAGGCAGCCTCAAAGCGAATACTGTATATACGCGTTTCTCCAAGTCTTTATTATCCTGCAGCAGCTCCAGTCGCAGCTTCTAATTTGCCTTCTCACTTGCCTTCTCATTTGCCTTCTCACATTTCTTTATATCTTTCTTTATCTCTTGCTTGAGCTCAGCGATCATCACCTTCAGTTCAGACTGATCATTTCTGCTTTCACGCACTGTAGGTGAGGCGGTGGGCTTTATTACAGCCAGTGTTCCCGGCTCCCGTGGACTAAGTGAGAGGGCGGACTACAAGACCTTTTCGAGTTTCAGATGATATTCTCCAAAAACGGCGAGCTATCGTGACCTGCACCACTCTCACTTGCACATTCGCTCCCCATTTCACTCTCAAATGGAGACGATGCAGCGGACCGTGGTCCCGAGGAGTCTGGGCTTTCGCCCATCTGATCCAGGTCATTCTCTGAAAGGCCGTACCTTGAGTTTGAACTTGGACTTGTCGGTCTGAGCTTGGATGTTGCTTTAGTTTTCTTTTCCATTTCTTTCTGAGCCCCCTTCTTGCCGGCCATGTTTATATATGCTTGCATATACTGTAGTAGAACCCTCAGGTTGGATAAATACAGGATATCTCTGCATAATAAAAAAATAATATAAAAAAATAACACAGCTGCTAATGGAGCTCCGCTTCAGACATCCAACTCTCACAATGGACGAGACCAACAGGAGGTTCTGCTCAACTTTTACAACACACTGGTGTGACCTCATCTGGAGTACTGTATGCAGTTTTGGTCTCCAGGCACAAAAAGGACATAGCAGCACTAGAAAAGGTCCAGAGAAGAGCGACTAGGCTGATTACGGGGATACAGGGGTTGAATTATGAGGAAAGATTAAAAGAGCTGAGTCTTTACAGTTTAAGCAAAAGAAGATGAAGAGGTGACATGATTGAAGTGTTTAAAATTATGAAGGGAATTAGTCCAGTGGATCGAGACTTGTATTTTAAAATGAGTTAATCAAGAACACGGGAACACAATTGGAAACTTGTTAAGGGCAAATTTCGCACAAACAGTAGGAGGTTTTTCATTAAACAAAGAACGATAAACACTTGGAATAATCAACCAAGTAATGTGGTTGACAGTAAGACTTCAGGGA